>NW_028323343.1:0-59077 GCF_984573655.1 Nuphar pumila | reverse complement strand
GCCATGCTGGTAGATCCATCATCGTGTACCCTTGCATTATGGCTATCGATAGTCTGCGCATCCAGCGAACTGAAAATGATGTCTGTCTCCAACGAGATGGCAGTGCTATGTATGCGAAAGGACTGCTTGATGTACTTTGATAGCAAATTCTGACGCAATTTTTATCCAGCGAGCACTATCAGGAGTGGGGCGTCTGAAGGGGAAACGGAGTGACCATCTCATCACCTGTACGCCCCCACCCTCAGACAAACACCTATTTGACTATCCATTTGCTTTTCATCGTACGTGTGCAATTGCCTCCTCGCCAAACCCATTGATACTGGCTGATTTCTCAACGCTCAACGATGCAGTCAGCGCAACGCCACCCATGAATGACCACACGATCAAGGGAAGAAAATCGTGCTTGAAACGATCTCTTTCTACAGGAGTGTGATGAGATTTGGGTAGACGTGCAAGCATGGGCGTGTGCGAGTGGTGGAATGGTGTCCCCTCGCTGTTTTACAGCAGAAAATTCAGTCTGCAAGCCCGAGTATGCGAATTTATGTTTCCTTTCAACTTGAACGCTTTCGCCCGCGTTTTGGGTACCTCCTGACAATGCAATCTTGTGCCAGACAACATCACCGCCACTTCGCAGTTTGAGGCAGTGCAACTCCTGATCTGCTTCGGGACTGGCCTTGATTAAGATATATGTAAAAGTTTCATTCGAGTCGACGCTGGTGCAAACTAAGCATGACGAAGTCCATGCCTTGGGTGCCCCACAGGCACGATGTGAACCCTATCTGCTGTCACAGGCATTGTGCGAGTATTCGCGTCTATGAAATTTACATCATTGCCTATGAATTGTTTGGCATATGACCATTTCCTTGGTGAGTACTGTGCCTTGAACCGTGTTCAACCATTTTCCATGGATCGCGTGCTGAGTGCCTTCGATTCAGAAGCTTGCAGCTGATGAAGGCGTAGGAGCTGCTTCCAGCTGCTCTATGATTTCGCTTGCGAATCATAAATGTAGCTGTTTGATCCTCCTCAGCTTCGTGGCTCCGAACCTCTTCATCCGTACTTCTGCAAGCTGGGTCATCTGATTTGCTTGCATGACCGATGACTCCAATCAACATACACTCATGTGGCAACCACTGCTCATCAAGCATGCGATGCAGGACAGCGCAATCTTCCAACCATCTAGGCACTCGCATCCAGGCACTCGCGGTTTAGAGACCGAGCATGGTGCTGCATGCATTGGCCGCAGAAGGGCCAGAGCAGTTGATAAAGGAAGGTGACTTGGTCATCGTGTACGAGAACCATGCCAGCATGAAAGGGGTGACAGTGTCCACAAACGTCAAGGCAAGGTTTGCAAACGGTTCGGTGACTGGGCGCTCAAGGACTGGATAGGTAAGCCATATGGATCCAAGGTGTTTGATAAACGAGGAGCTTGGGTTTACGTTTTGTTGCCCACTCCAGAGCTGTGGACTCAAGTGCTGCAGCACAGGACTCAGATCTTGTACGTCGCTGACATCAGCCTCATATGCATGGGATTGGACCTACGCCCAGGTTGCGTGGTGCGTTTCTGCGTTCACCTCTCATCGCTGTTATGTCCTCTATGTTCCCCTGCTCGAACATCGCTTTGAACGCTGCCCTGAGTTGCTGACCCTTTGTCAAAGGCTCTGATGATGGTGATTCTACATCCTTGTCATGGGATTGTATAATCCATCAAAATCCTCCATCAAGGTCCTCTTTATCACACTGTCGCATCCACCTGGCATCACATTGCATACATATATTGGCATCTCCAATCGCAGCCTGGGGTTCAATGAGAGCCTCGTTGATATTGCTACCCACATGACAGCCTGGCCGTTCCAAGCAAATTTTCAATTCATTTCAGTCTGCGTTGTGCTTTGCTTGCAAATCAGCAGCCACCAGGCATGCTCTCCAGCAACATGGGAAAGCATCATTGAGAAATCATCGTCATTGATGTTGGAGTGTCGTTTTCCCAACACGACTGCATTGGCAACTTGAGTGTTTCTTGGCCAATCACTGACTGCGATGTGGTAGGCCAGTTCCGCCTGCCTAACAGTTGCGGGTCCTGCAAAGCGTTTTGCCAGGCCGTATGATTTGCCAGTCCACCCAGACGCTCGAAAGAGTATGCGGGACAGAAACTGGGGTCCAAAACCCATTCCGGCGAAGCACTCGTCTTGCACGTTACACTGCAGCGCGTGTGAAGGAGTGGGAATAGGTGTGGTGAATTTCGGCAGCCGTGACCGGTTTCGCCCCTGCCTAAGGGGCTCTTTGGACTGCAAAGGGTGCTAGGGAGTGCATGCACCGAAACTATAAATGCAGACCAAAGAGATAAGCACAATGGACATGCGAGGTGATCATCGAAACATTGCAGTGAGTCTCTGCATCCACACAGGAGCTGCATGGTCCGGCTTCCTCACCGACGCAATGGTATCTGGAGGCTCAGATGTCGGCCATACTACTACAAACATCAATTTGCATCTTATGAGAAGGCTGGTACTGGTGCTGACAGTCCGTGTCATGCTTCAGGTCCTGGAGTCCGGCACGGGAAGTGGCTCGCTGACTCACAGCCTGGCTCGAGCAGTTGCCCCCTCTGGCCACGTGCACACCTTTGAGTTCCACAAGATCCGCTGCGAAGAGGCTCAGAAGGAATTTGTGCAAAACGGCGTCTCCGGCATAGTTACCGGGGCCCACCGCGACATAGAAGCTCTCGGCTTTCCCACTGAGATGCATGGCAAAGCCGATGGAGTCATCCTGGACTTGCCAGGGCCTTGGAAGGCACGAGTCCTCGAGCATGTCTTTGTCCATCAAGCACCCTTCATTGAGCATGCGTGTGCGCGTTCTGTTCTGCTTGGGGCCGCCCTCATGTCCACTGGTTGCCTGTTGCTCGTCTGTGTCTTCCCGCACTCACCCGTTGCTAAGTAATAATTGGCGTGGCCAATGTCCATGTGAATGCGGCAGTGTTGTAAAAAGGTATAACATCACCTGTGCTGGCGTGCCTTGCACGGCAAAGCCAATGGTGCCATCCTGGACTTGCCAAGACCCGGCAAGGCACGAGTCCTCGAGTTGTGCACTCGTGATCAAGAACGCATGCGTACAGCTGCAGCTCTGCGTGGGGGTTTCTGCATGTTTTCTGCGTGCCTTTTGGTGTAGTGCATGTTTCTCGTTCAAGCACCCACTCTCTTGCACGTGTCTTTCAAGCAGCTTGTTTAGTCATTTTGAGTGCCGCATCTTCTTGCATCCAATGTGATGCTTTTTTTCACCACCGCATCGATGAGGGCACAAGCAAGTCCCGCTGCATACCAAGAAGGTTAGCATCTTAGCCGGTGTTTCGCCGGACAGAGTTTCGTTTTGGGTCCAGATGCCTGAATATGCATGAATTTGAGGGACAGAAAGGGGGGTTGAATGGGGGCTCTATTCTGCAAATCGTTGTTCTCCGCGTTGTGCAGGTCGTCCAATCCGCCGCACTCTGCCTCAAGCCAAACGGCCGCTTTTGCGGCTTCTCGCCATGCATCGAGCAAGTGCAGAGGACAGCAGAGCAGCTCAGGGGCAGCGGCTTTGCTGAAGTGCGGTGTGTGGAGTGTCTGCTGCGGTTTTACGATGTCCGGAAAGAGACTCTCGCTGCCCCGCACCTCATGACACAGTTTGGGAGGGCTGCGAAACGGCGTCGTGGGAACAAGCGAGCTCCTGAAAAGGCGGAGCCATCTGAGCAAGAGGCTGAAGCGAGTGCACCGGACAACAATGTGGCCGCAACGCCGTTGCCTGAACAAAATGAAAAGTGTTTGAGGACGCTAGTGTGTGCAACGCCCCAGATGGCCGCTCGCGGGCACACAGGGTACTTGCTGTTTGCCCGGAAGTTGGTCTCGATGTCCGTGATTCAAAGCCTGATAGGAAATGCTGGTGTGCCGGCCGAGCAGGAGGGTGGCGATTAGTTCAGTGGCCACGGTGGCATGGCAATGGTTGCCCTTTTGCACGCTGCCAATCGCGATGCAGTCTTTGGCGTTTCAACTGCCACCATAGATTAGGCCCACAAAGCCTTGTGCATTTTGGATGTAATTGAGACAGTGTGTTGCTCGCTTCTAAGTGAGTCAGTGAAGATTCCAACAAGCATGGGTGACAGTCGTTGTTCTTTCAGTTGCCTGCCTACCAGTGTGGAGGCTGTTCATCACCACGTACGTGCAAGGGCGGAGTTTATATTTTGCTGCCATCATGTTGCAAAGACGCTGCAGCAGAGGTACACATCGCCCTGCCCTTGACTCAAGTCTACGTGTGAGTGCAGATGTGATGAGCTCACAATAAACTCACAGAACTTTCTTTACCCGCAGACATGGGTCTGGAACAATCAAGCTGCGGGAAATGTGAATCATACGCAGAGGACCAATCCAGATGCGTTGTCGTTGGTGCACGCATTACCACGCCACGCTTCTGGTTTCTAAGAAACAGGCTTGTAAGTGTGCCGGTTCGGACCACCAGGCACTTTCGAATGACAGACAAATCTAACAGCGCTTTGTCTGTTGGCTAGTGTGCCTGAGAGCAGGTGTACCTGTCCTCGACATGGCTACGCGGGCATCATTGCCGCAGTCCGCAAAACATCAGACACACACTGCATCAACTCGTCATCAGAAAGCTTGCGAGCAAGCCGCTGGTGCCGTTTAAAAAGCGGAGAGCACCAAGCACCACATGCAGCTTGTTGCGATGTCGTTTCCTCATGCAAATAAGAGTATCTGATGGCCCGAGCCGGTCAAATTGTCTAGCTCGTACATAGCTCTCAGCGTTGTCCGCTTCGCTCATGCCCAGCAGATCATCAAGCAAAGCCTCCAGCGACGGTGCCGTTGGCAGCATGCTTGAGGGTGTCGGTGCTACCCCCCCGGCAAATCGTTCGCGGATTGCCAGCCAATCGAAACCACGATCTCGTAGCCCAGAGGGCAGACGAAAGCAAGCACCCCTCAGGCCGGAAGGCATGTCTGGCACCACGTGCTCCCCACGAACTGTCCGTCGGAGAGCTGCCACCGGCGGTGTGAAATTATGAAGAGCGTGTGACGCGGGACTCGCCCGTGGACTGAGCGCCGCCAACTCATGATTCAGTGCCCAAACTGTGCCGTCAAAGTCGTAGACGATTTCAGCCTGCTGCGAGCTGTCCTGCAAGCATGCAGCTGCCGATTCCCCCCCTTCAAGCAGCCATCTTTGCAGATGGACGGCCTCAGGTGTGCGAATGAAGAGGTTGTCTTGCAGCATCAGCAGGCGCAGGCGTGCTTGCTGAAGCAGACGGTGAGATCCAGGCAGCCCGCGTCGGCGGGCTTCTCTTGCCAGTATGTGAGAATGTCGGCAGAGTGTGAGGTGTGCGCGCCCAGCTGAGGGGGGCATCCAGGGATAGAAGGAAAGCAAACATGTGTGGGAGCGCGTGGTTTGATATGTCGGAGTAGCACTTCTCGTGCGTGAAAAAACCAGAAAGAACAGCATTCACAAATGCGCCTGCGTCGGCTGTCTCCTGCACAACGGTGGGCACGTACGTGAGAAGGGTGCTTGGATACATAGCCTTGATCAAATCCAGGACCACAGACTAGTTCTTTCCTACATGCCCTAAACGCAATGTCCATGTGGACGCGGTTGGTTGTTGAAAGTTACGTCAATTGCGGTACATCACATCAGCGGGAGACGCGCATGGTTGGCAGACTTCTGCAGTCAGATTCACAGGCGCCAACTCACAGCCTAACACAAGCACATAACACAGGCTATGCAATTGCAACCCGGCATCGAGATATTCCAGCTGTGCTTTGCGTTGCAAGCAAGAAATACAAAGCATTCCATCAAGCACCGCCACCTACTCAGCTCAAGGTGTACAACTAGGGCATTACCTGAGGCTGCTGCGGAGGCAGAGTCTGCAGTGCAGTGACAGATGCAAGGCGGTCGGCGAACTCAGCAGAGGGGTCACGCATCAGCGCAAACGCTGCAGCGCTGAACAACTCAGACTGGTTACCGATCGCTGCAGCGTTGTCGCTGGCCGTCATGCTCAGGGCATTGTCCACTACTTGAAAAATATCTTGGCTCTCTGCCCCAGCCATGCGCAGTGCGGTCATCGCTGCGTGCCAGCCAAGCTTTTGCTTGAGGTCACGAAGACCGCACCCATCAGCGTTGGCCTTGAGGTCCAGCAGCGCATGCGGCCTCTGGCACTCGTGATAGAAGATTTGGGTGTACACGTCGTTTGAGCAAGGCACATTCCACGCCTGCGCAGATGCACATGTCAACGCAGCCAAAGCACATGAGCGCAAAGTGTGAGCTGTGCTCATGGTGGGTTAATTATTGGCGTGATCCCCGCAAAGCAGTGCAATGAGCCGAGCAGACTCTGAACTGGTGCTGATGTACAGTTGAACATCAGCAACGTTACAACAAATGCATGTAACGCAAGCGTTCACGACTTGAACCGAGCAGTATCCGCTAGGCAAGGATCAACAACGAGCACTTGTTCAATGCTAGCAAGGAATGCACACGTTGGGCAACTGCAGACCTGTATGAGGCGTTGCGTGATGGCGATGTAGCGTGCTGCAAGGGGTTTCGGCTCGATGGCAGCCGCCCGCGCCAGCTGACTCATGAGGGCCTGAGTGGCTAGCGAGCAAGGTGCATTGCAAAGCGTTTCAGGCTCAGCGTGGAGGAGTAGCTCGTGCAGATCGTGCATGGTCACATGATTGGATCGGCGCGCTTCGTCCTGCCACATCATCGACGCCAGAACCACCTGCAATGCCTTCCGATATGCACCCAGCGTGCACAGGGCATGCACAGCGGCAAGCCTCACGTTCGGCGAGAGCTTCAGGCGAGTCTCCGCAGCGCGGCGAGCAGTATCTTGAGCTCTTGGCAACTTGAAAGTGTCATGGTGCTGATACGAGGTGATTGGCACCGTCGATGAGATATCTGTAGATGGGGGGCCATCATGGTCGTCCGACACAGAGGAAGTAACGGCCACAGCGGAATATGGTGCGCTTGTGCTTGCACTGCTTGTCTGGTCTCTTCGAGTGTGCACCGTCGACCCTGACGCTCTGTTCACGTCACGGGACTTGCTTGGTGAGAACACCTCGTGGGTGGGGGTTGAGGGAGGCGCCGCATTCATGAGCGGGCTGGTGACCAGGCGCCACACATCCGAGGGCACCTGACACATGCGTAGCAGCCGGGTAGCTGACTCATCGGAGAGGAGGGGCGTTTTGAGCGCCCCATGACTGGCGGCGAACCACATTGCGGGATACGTCATGCCGTACTGGTGTACAGGAGTTGGCTGGCTGCCTTGTGGACTGTGATTGCCCGACTCACGCTGCCGACCATGTCGTGGGCCCACTCTTTCTCAGCTGCGTCCCGAGGCAGGCGAGTAAACACGGTGAGCGGAAAGTACGAGGGGGGGGGGGGCCATCACCGCGCTGCACGGCCTCCGCTCGCAGCGCCAGGCGGTGCAGGAGTTCGAGCGCACCTGGGCTTGGCGTTCGCATGGTTGTGCGCTGCCCTGCGGCTCGCTGAATTTCTTGCGACCACTTATGCATGTCGCACGCGACGGTTGCCGCGAAAAGCGCCTGCACACACAAATGATGAGACTTGAAAACAAAACGTCGCCATTCACGAGACCCTCCTCCTTCTCCCCCAGTGCATTTGGTCCCTTTTATCCCTGTGGCTTTGAATGTGGTTTTGCACCACAGTACTTGGAGTTCCCACATTCACGTGGATGCGGTAGCGTTGCAAAAAGATTCATCGTCATCAGCACCACATGGGACCCAGTCTATTCAGCATGCTTCAGGAAACATCATCTGTGTTGATGAGTGGCAACGTCGTAAGAGCTGTCATGCCCTATGTCAGAACATCGGCAGTCATGTTATCGAAATTGCCACAGGGCGCTGAACGCAAGTTGCATTGAGTGCTTGCCTGTGCGACCACAGGGGGCATCGGCTTCTCGAGGGGGAAGTGCTCTTCTGCGATGTGCAGCCACATTTCGGAGAGGATGTTATCGTCTGCCATGGCTGCACAGCTGTTCAGCACCTCCGCTAACATTGTGCTGCTAACCTGCAGGGCAGACAGACACAGTTTGGGCAGATAGGTGGCGCTGCTGATTGCTGCTTGCTTAGCAGCTGCACCACGATCTGGTGGAAGAAGTTGGGGTTGTGGGGGGGGGTGTGCATTGTTTGCGAGCAAGCAGACAGACAACCACAGCATGTTGCATGGCATGCTAAACAATGATCTTCATGCTTCGTTGCATAACGAACGACAATATGCAACGTGACAACGGGGCAAGCGCGACCAACGACATGCCGTCAATCCATTTCCCGTAACGGTGAACGAGTATTTGTGCCATGGCACTCGAGGGAGTGTAGACGACCACACAGTATATACCTTAGAATACCTTCAAGTTCGCAATTGACAGTTGAACTGTTAGGGGGAGTAATAGCACACCTTAAGCTGGGATTGAGGCACAGAAGCTGAACGAGAAGCTCCGGGGCACGAGCGGGGGTGGGGCTCCGCGCCCAGGCGGCGAGGAGAGCGGTTGCGGACCTTCGGCACTCGCTGAGCGGCAGAATCGGCTGCAAGCGCGCGACAACTGTCAACATTCTTTCCTCGGCATCACACTTTGCAAGCGCACCAGAATGTCTCAGGACCACAACTCCCAAGAAATCCAGATGATCGTATTGTATCTTGTGCAGGGGCGATGCATGGGTTGAGGTGATGCAGGGGCAATGCCGTCATGTACCGGCGCTCTCTTCAAAGTGTGGCTCGTGTGAGCGGCCGCGCGTTTATGACAGGCTTGCTTGTTCTGACCGCTGACATTCAGTGAGCTGTATCACTTCGAATGTGCTGTCTTGGTTGCTTGTTGACTCTTTCCTGCCGTTGTTTCTGTAATGTAATGATGATGCATCTGGAATGCTTCTCTCACAACACTACCGCATTACATGGATATTCGCAACTCCAAGAACTACTTGGGAATAGACACAAGATATATTTCATCTGCGCAAAAGTGTCAGCGTTCCTCGGCACAGCTCTAGCTTGCTAGTCTTGGGAAGTGACACGCCAAGTATCACAGCATCACGACTCCCGTGCATCCAAATATAAACGCCCAATCTAACGTCCAATCTAGCAAATGCCCAACAAAGTCATGAGCATCTTCATTCAACTCGTCTTAAACACGTCCTTTCTTCATCCCACAACCCCAACAGCAGAAGCCCAGTGTCTATCTTTGCGACAGCAGTTGGAGAGACACAGGCCACAGAAAACTCGAACTGGAACCTGAATGTGGAGACCCCAAGTCCCGGCAGGCGTGCGATACACAAGATTGGCTGGAGTACCTTGGAACTGCTTGAGACTATCTCTGGGTCAATAATGGAGTTGGGTGCACACCTGAGAGTCAGCAACTGCAAGGCGCAGGAGCTCCTCTGCAGTGCGCAGGTGGGTCATCGCGTCGTCAACAGACACACCGGAGCTCGGCTGAGATCGTGCGGCTTTCACGAGGCGCACACTGTGAGCGGCAAGCCCCGTCACAGCCACCTCCAGGCCCCTTGCCATAACAGACCGCTTCCATGTCACAGCCTCATCATCCAGCTCGTCCAAGAACTTGATCACGGACAGCAGCGCTTGTGCCGAGCCATTGGACGGGCCCTTTGCAGTGCTGACCTTCACAAAGTTTTGACATGTGAACAGAAAATTTCGGCAAAGAACCCGCAAAGCAGGAAAGTAGTGTCCCGACGACAGAACAGTGGATCTGTGGTGGCCAGTTCGAGACCTGGCAAATCCCAAATTTGGAACCTCCCTGCCGCATCCTCGACCATCCCGACAATTCATACAAGCAGCTTTTTCTACTGATAGTCACAAAAAGCTCTCAGGACAGAGACAGAACCATCAAAAGACGCTTCTCGAAGTATCTACACCTAGCGGTGCAACGGATGGCCCCACACTCATGCATGACACACTGTTGTTGGCCTTTCCGACCAGGGCTGCAATAGAATATCTTGGTGCCGAAGTACAGGAGGCCAGCATATGACATGTGCTCTTCATACTGGTCCAGGTACCCCTTGCCTCATGAGATGGTAACGGCGTCACGACACCGTACATAGAGCTGCCCATGTCAATGTGGATGCGAAGGAAAGGCAAGTGCCGAAACATTTGCATCGCCGTCATCCCAACGTCAGCTATGTGTCTGCACAAATTCCTGAGAGCCACTGCCAGTGGCACTGGAGCACATGAGTCGTGTTCAGCAACAGGCAATTGATTCAATTGCGTGCAGTATACATGGAATTGTTCGCATGGGGTGTGAAAGCAGCACAGAATGGATTCGATTGTGTGCAGCATATCCGATGGTTTGCCACTGCGCTCGAGGCAAACCTGCAGCACGGCGAGGCGAATGCGATCCTCATACTGCTGAACGTTACGGCTCAAGAGCGCTCGCCTGTTGCGAGATCCACTCATTTCTGACGAGCCAGCACCTGCCAGGCCCTTTGCAACCGCTTGGGTGTGTGCTGAGCGACGCCCCCATCGCGCACACAGGATCGAGGAGTCCACGACCAGCAGCGATCGCCGAGGTTGTGACAGCGGTTGGAGGCCAGTTTGCTTCTCACCAGCTGCCACCCGAGGAGTTGCAAGCAGTTGCAGGCTTGCGTGTCTGTCACCCCCATAGCCTAGGCCTGCACTTGGACAGGAAGTGTACAGAGGGAGATCTGCTCCATTCAGCTGCCCGGTTGGAGCTCAAATCCTCGTCAGAATGAGCTTGTAAACAGGTTGGACGTGAGATCACACTAATTTTCCCCGGGCTGCAGCCATTCATCCTCTGTTTGCTGCGTGTGTTCTTAATCGTATTGTTTGAGATATCTTGGTTTCATGTTTGCGTCCCGAGCGATCCTCGGTGACCCAGGCGCCCATGGGGAGAGGGGTATGGAGAGGTACATCTTGGTCTTGAGTTAATAAGACAGCACTAGCACGCGCTGCTAGGGAACTGAGTGCCCCATATGCAATCAAGCATGCGCTTATAAGCATCAGGGTGCCCCTGGTTCGTAGCTCTTTTCAACACTGGATCCTATGCTTGCCCTGGGGAGTTTGGCTGGGATGATGGATGGAAGAGATTGTGTGCAGAACGCACAAATGCAAGTACAACAAATAAAACTTATAAATCTTCAGGCAGATTCAAAGCAAGGATGTGATAAGAGCCTTTGATCGACATGCCTTGCGGCAGAGCAAGGGTTTTTCGCCCAGGGGCTCGAGCAACTCCAGGACACCACCTTCGAGTATGCCGCAATCACGACCTTGGTTTAGGCTAAATGTGAGGAGGGGAGCTTCCAGATGCATACCTGTATAACATGCCGGGCAGGATGCCCGCTGCCTTCTTGAAGCGCTGAGGAACCCTATCAACGACGCGTCACAGCAGGCGGCGAAAATCGCTTGCTTTGTGAGCATCCGCAAGCATTTGCTCCGTCGAGACATCGGGATATCAGTATTTTTCCAGAAAACGGATTATTTTTCTCCCCATGGGCGGCAGTCCTGCCCATGCATTGTCCACCTGTTGCCCACAAGTTGCTGTAACACGCATCTACATATCTGCTCATGTCTTGAAAGAGATGATCAACATAATCTTGGCAATTTTTCACTTTCTCGGCGTGTGCTCTCCAGTATACAGATTGGCACGATGATGGAAATGAGATGTGGCGGTATCGGACGCGACCAAGCAAGCAGGGTCTTCTTAATATTGAACCTGAGTGTTTGCTTTCAATGAAACAGCACGAGAATCAGTCATCCGTTTGCATGCAACCTACATGGGTACTGGGGATCACAACAATCGCGGTAGGAGCGTCCCATCTGGAATCATTCATTCAACATAAATTGCGTGTTCTTTAATCCCAGTGTCCTACATATACGCGCATGCAACGACAAGAAGACACCGTTGTCAACGGCATTGAAGCCTGTTGTTCCTGGGGCGCCGTGGTGACTGGACCGCACGCCCGCATTTTCCGCGAAGTAAACGCCTGGCACCAGATACACATGCCTGGCACCAGACGTACCTGGAACTGTTGATGAGCGGCTGCACATGAAGGGCTGGCATGCTCAACTGGTAGGCAACAAACTGTCACCAAGTTGCAGACCGTGTCACAGCCGCGCCAGCCAGCCGGCTGAGTCATAACAACACTGGCGACTACTCGAATAACAGTTCATGGCATGGACCATGCTGCATGGCACTGCACCTACCTCTATATTCAGGGAAGCAGCACTGTGTGATCATGAAACAATTCCTTTCTTACAGTGGTCTCGTCTGAGACTGTCATCATAGTTGCCATCTTGATTGACGAAGGTTCTCTTGCTGTATATTGAACAGAGCCATGGCAGACCTGAGCGAGGATGACATCGACTTGTCGTTCGACATAGATGATGACATCGAGGACATTGCGGACGACGAGCCTTCTCCGGAACCTGTGGTGGCCGCTCCGAGGAAGGTCTCAAAGCACAAAGGCAGTTCCAGCTTCGCCACCGCTGTGGCCAAGATTCCTGGCGGAAGCACCACACTGGTGATTGCAGGAGTTGCAATTACTGCTCTATGCTTTGTCGGTGCTGTACTTGGTCTACGTCCAAAACGGAAGGCAGCTCCCACACGCAAGGCTCGAGCGGCTGTATCTAAAGCAAGGTGCCGTTCCCAAGTCCTCGCAGAGTGACGCCACTCTGTCTCGAAGGTCAACGCATTAAGTGAATTACAGCTACGTTGTAATTACATGCAAGCGCTGTAAGAACCCATTGCGCGCGTGGTGCTTGACAGGTATAGGCTGTTCAACGTTAGGGTCGGCATATGTCCGTTGCTCAGATCTGCTGAGCTACCTGATTGCACCGCGTCCCAGCATTTCCAAAGGCCTTCGTTCATTTCTGGCGTCCTCTGTACCATCGTATGGTTACTGCCTCCTTGCTTCAGATGGGATGCACCATTGTGCAACATTGGCAAAGCAGCGAGTACACGCCTCTTGCTTTCCTCTCTTCATGATTTGCTTAAAGAAACCCGGTGTAAAGGGTTGCCTTTTTGCGGTGGCTTTGCAATCGGCACTTAGGGTTTTTGTGCAATCATAACGTCGTAGGCATCTCGGAACGCAGCAATCCGAAATTTGTCTGGTCCGTGCACGGATCCAGGTAGCAGACCAATGTAGCAACAAGTGATTCTAATTCCCGCAGACTGATTTGAGGAGAGCATGCTCTCAGCAGGAGTGCACGACAAGATATTCGGGAGAGCTGATATCTTCGACTGGCACCCTACTATGTGTTGATGTAGTTCGTAAACGTCGCTGCGTTGCGAAGACAAGCTTGCATTCTGACTCACTCAATCTTCACAGTCTGAATTCTGTCTCATTGCGTATGATCATGGGGGCCATTTGCTGGCCACGTTGGGTACGCTGTCTGATGACTGATCCACCTGAACACGTTCCGACATTGTCGTGGTCTCACTCTACCACCCTGGGCTCGTTAATTAAAAAATTCAACAGAGGGAAGGAGTGTCTGCTGGCTTCGAAATGTGAAGTCGATGATACAGCGAGCCTTTTTCTGGCATTGTGCTTCCAGTGTTCCCTTGGCATCACACTGGGTGCTTGCTACCCTGGTACCAAGGCTTTGCGTACAAAGTCAGGACAAGCGCGAACGGGATACTTGCCACCCTTTGACCAGCGCGAAGCCATACAGCCCTGACATACGTCCTACTGCTGCAGTGGCAGCATTGCCAGCACCCCGAGCAGCACACCAAGGAAAAAGAAGAAGCCCACAAAGAAGCCAACGCCGGCGTCCAGCGCAAAGCCAACCCCAGCAGCCTCACCCTCGAAGGCGCCTGCCCACGTATCGCAACCGCAACGCGAGCCAGAGCCCAGCGCCAAAAAGGCAGCAGGACTGCCTGCACTTGGCAGGCCCAAGAAGAAACCTGTTGCAGCCTCCCCTGCAGCCCCAGCGCCCACTGCAGCAGCCACTCCAACCGTAGCAACTGAGGCATCGAAGCCAGCTCAGCCCAGTGAAGCGAGCTCCACGCCTGTGCCCAAGGCAGCTTCAGCGCCTGTGCCTGTGGCATCCTCATCCAGTGACAATGGAGCAGCAGCAGCCTCACCGAAAGCCGTGCAGCCGCAGGCGAAGGGGCTACCTGCGCTGAAACCCGTTCCTGCGCCCACGTCGGCGCCAGTGCCCGTGCCAATACCGAGCGAGAATCATACTCGAGCATTGCCACAAGATCCGAGCACACGTGCTCACCTGCAGCCACCTCGTGTGAAGGGTCTCCCTTCGCTGAGGCCCACGGTCCGGAAGTCACCAACGTCCGCGCCCCCACCCACGCCCGCGCATCCACCAGCCTCAGCAGGCTCTGCGGCAGACAACGCGGCAGCCGTGAAACTCTCGGCAGCGCCCAAGCTTCCGCAGCTATCTGCAGAACAGGAGCGCGTGATTCTGACGCCAAGGGACAAGCCAGCCAGTAAACCCGTGCAGACCGTGAAAGTGAGCTCCGAAGCAGCACCGACTGCCCCCCTTCCATCCAAGCCCGCTCAGCAGTCCGACACCGCACCACCTGAGCCGACACGGGCGGCGAAGGCCGCAGCGCCCGTCGACTCCGCCTCTGATAGCAAAGCATCGGCAGAGCTCGCACCAAGGCGGTCCTGGAGCGAGGTCGTGGACTCGGATGATCATGCAGATGCGCTGCTTGCGTCGAACCAAGATGCCGCGGCGGCGGCTGCGAAAGAGAAGCTCGCGCAGGAGCAGCACAACAAGGTGGCGCTCGCAAAGCTGAATGCGGACGCTCGGCCATTCGTGCCGCCCTCTGCTTCGCGGGGCGCCGAGTCCCCAAAGAGCATCTCCCCCAAAGCCGCCTCGCCAAAGGCCCCGGCAGCCACGCCGGGAGCTCGCAAGGTAGAGGCTGTAGCAAAGAGCGCCCCTGCGCTCGCCGCGGCGCCTGTGGTTGCAGCTGCTTCCATGGGCAGCGATGCTTCGGTAAGCAGCACGGCAGCGGTAGCGGGCAGCGTGTCCGGTGTTTCCGGGGTGTCAGCAGCGGCAGCTCAGGCCTCCACTACAGAGCCGGTTGCCATGCCGGCCACGCCGCCTTCCAGCGCGTCGAACGGTGCAAGTTCCGCACCGAAATCGCCCCCAGAGGAGGGCGAGATCGTCGATGACGATGAACCAGAGGAGGGTGTAGCAGTGGATGTAAAGGAGGATGCCGCGTCGCCGCCAGATTCGAAGGAGGAAGCTGTCGTTGCTGACAAGGAGGATGACTCGTCGCCGCCGGAGTGTGCCGCAAACGACACAGACGTGTTTGAGCACAGCCCCATTGTTCTGGCAGGCAAGGACATCGAGCCTACCGCGCCGCCCACCGCTGACGAACAGGCCGCGGACGAGCAGCTTGTTAAGATCGCTCAGTCATTGCAGTCGGGTGCGACCCTCATCGACCATCGGGCAATACCTTGGAATGCCGCTACCTCCATCCCCTTGTGCGCAAGCTGGAGAACGTCGGGATTTGCAAGGGTTTAATCAGGGGGCTTGGGGGCCTGGAATGTCACTCTCAAACCCCGCTTTGATGGGAACCGCCTCTCGGCACCGCACGCTACCCCCCCCAACACAATTTACACTTTTCTGACAATGTATGCCTTGCTACTGCTGTCCGCCGTTGCATGGGGTCTGTGTCATGTTGCTGGACAGCAGGATTTGTCCAGCGGAGTCTACAGTAGGGGGCATTGCAGCTGGTACAAAGTTACGAGCGCGGTTGAAACTGCTGAGACCAGAATGCTCGATGGCAGGCCCCATCTGCGTGGCCGACCTCATGAAGGTCTGCAGGGTGAGAGGTGTAGCCCAGTGTTGCAAACATGTGACATCATCCGCACCTATCAGTCGCAATGTTTTGCCAGTGCTTGAGGTTTGACCGCAAGGTTTTGTCACCCTAAATGTTGTGCATCATCGGGCATCTGGACCCGGAAATTCACAGGGGCTTGCGAATCACTGATCAGTTAAATGACGCAGTCTTCCCGCCTGCAGGATCCTACTCGCATGATCAGATCGTGGAGCGGGGAGTGGCTGTGCTGCTAGGTGATGTCGAGTTCTGTGCGACGCACAACTGTAGGCCTAGCAAGTACGCTGAGCACGCTTCGACGGCAGCAGACTTCTTCTTCCAAGTCAGCGCGTTTGACGAGGCCGAGAGGATGCTTGATGGAGCGATTCAGGCACGCCGTCCGCGCTTGGGTGGGATGCATCGGAGGGCGAGGGCGCCACCGTCGATCAGACTGCTTGCGCTCCATAGACATGGGTGTAATTGAACTACGTGGGATGCACTGGGGTGGGGTACACTGTGGGTAGAGCGCTACCGTCGTATGTGCAAGTGAGCTTCCGCAATTGTCGCGATTTCTTCGGATGTTGCTTCGTGGGAGTAGCTATTCCTCTCGCTAGCTGACACTAAGCAAATATGGTGTAGTCCCAGCTAGGTGGGATGCGCTGGGGGTTGCGGTCGTTCAGGCTGCATGCACATCTATCGGTATTGCTGTGTGTTGGTTTAGGCCTGCTCTGTCATGCCCGGCCTGAGCCTTTCCATCGCATTCCTAGGACTAGGAATGCCGTTTTATTCACCCGCTAGCTGTGCGCTGCAGGCGGCGTCGATGGGCGGTAACTTCAATCTCGAGGCGACGCTGATCAATAACATGGGAACGGTCTTGAGGAAGCAGCAGAAGTACAAGCGCGCTCTCTCACTGCACAAGCAGCACATGGAAGTAGTGCTGGAGAAGCACGGATTAGACTCGCAGTATGTCGTGCTCGCGCGCAACAACCTGGTGGAGGTGCTTGAACTTCTGAAGCAGAAGGATAGCGCTCGTGAACTCCTTCTCCAGCAGGTGCGGCAGTGATTCGCCAGAACTGGGGCTCGACCCCCGTTTCAGTGCCCATGATTCATATAGTTTCAGGCATCTCGACCCCAAAAACATCACTCTGCCTGCGAAACACTGAGGGGCGGGCTTTTGTATGGGGTGAGGGCGGTTGAGGAAAGGGATGGGAGCCTGGCAAAGAAGCAATGCAAGTCGACTTGGTGACGCTTGAGGCTTGACAAGTTGGGCTGACTTGGTGTCGGATAAAATGTGACTCAGTCGAGATTGGCGAGTTCTCTCAAATCCATCTGTGGCCGCGTAATGCCGCGTGATTCACGCTCGACTCGGTGGAATGCCGTTCTAAGTTTGCGTGCCAAGCCCTCCTATACAAGCTGCGATGACTGTCCCAACACGCACAGGTAGGTCTCCGCGAGTGGCTTCCTGTGCAGCATTCTCTTCTAGCAGTGCTTCGGCAGAACTGGGGGTCATTCTGGGTTTCGGCCCCATTTCACCCCCAAAAATCATGCAGTTTCGGGCATACGACCTGAAGAGTGACTGGGTCTGGCAAAGCTCTGTCTTGTAGCCAGCCCAATTCCGCAGCAATAACGCCGGTAAGCGTTGCGCAGGCACAGCAATGCCGAGCGCGCGCAGAGCAAGCGGAGGCAGAGCACAGCGCGGGTTCAGCCATTCCCAAGGCAAACGGCGGTTCCGCACCGGCGGCAGGTGCCACAGTAGAGGCCCCTAGGGACCCGGTGAAGGCGGCGTGGGCCAGCACCGCACGCTGCTACCTCGACCTTGCCCGCTTCACCAGCCGCTGCAACAGCATTGTTGAAGCCGGCGAACATGCTCGCACCGCGCTCGAGCTTTCTCAGCGGGCCCATGGCAAGGTAACTCGCCGATGCTCATCTCCTCTCTTACGCTGGTTGCCAAGCTGCACTCCAAGTTGCCATCCTCCATGAGGTTGCTGGAGCGATGGCTGTAGAAAATGCATCGTCAACTCGAGGGGCAATGGGGTGCCATTCTTGGCCGCTGGTCTTGCGCAAACAGACGCTCAACTCGCCAGCTGCCAGCCATAAGTGTGTGGTTAATCATTCGGTGTGCTAGGGCACCCTGCGTCAGCCGCCTGGGCTTCATGGTGCATGACCATTTGCGTCTTGGCAATGCTCGCTTCTTCAAACCTGCAAAGCAGTGTGATAGGCTTGCTGAGAGGAACAACGTCGCCATTTGGCGGCCTACATGATTGCTGCCGACGACTTTTGACGTGAATGCCATGGGCTATTACTGCTGATGCTTCCGAGCGACATGCAAGGTTGCTGCCGATGCCTCTGATCAAAGCAACATGGACCAGTGTCTTGCCAGACCTTCCTGATGTTTTGGGTCAGATACCCGAAAATACGTGGATTTTTGAGACAGACATGGGGGTCGAAATGGCATCCTGGCAAAGCTCTGACATGGACGTGTGCTTGCTGTACAGGACGATCCCGGCACCGCCATATACCTCTCATTCCTCGCCGGAAACCTTAAACTCCAGGCGGAGCGCACAAACGACAAGAGCTTGATGCGGGAGGCTCGTAGTGTGTTCCAGAACCTCACACAGATCACAGAGTATGCTGAGCCAATCAGCCGGAACCTGCCAGCACTGTACCGTACTCTTGCTGAGCTTAGCATGGATGTCGGAGAGCATGCCGAGGTGTGTTCTGAGCCTCCCTTGGCACCTTTTTTGGAGATCGCGTTGAGCGATGCGGTCAGTCAGCGCAGTCAGCTTGGTGGTTCCCAGGTTGCTCACGAAGTCGCCAATGCCCCTGCGTCGGCTGATGGATTTGGGAGTTTTGTAACAATGATGAATTGGATCGCAATGAGCGATCCTGCATTAGACAATGGGGGCCGAATCAGGGGAGCCATCGTTACCGCTGCCGATCCTTTCACAGCAGGGGGTCATTGACAACTTCACTTTTTTGTTGCCGAGAAAACCTACGGTACTGCTGCTTCTTATGGAAGTTGCTGAAGGTCTTTTGACAAGCGTGGTGATGAACGCTGACCTCTTCCGCAACTTTTGTGCAGTGACCGCTACTGTGACCGATGTGACAGACCGTGGCAGTGACAGTATAAGCTATAAACATCCGTGTTTGGAGGGGTTTCAACGAAGCCTGGAAGCATGTGGGGGAGGGGGATCTGCATCTCCGACAAGTGCAGCACTACATGGATGTGAGCATCATCACCTGGAACCGCTGTTTCGACTCCATGCGAAGTGCTTGTGTGGCTTTCACATCATCGTTTTGACATCAACATCCATGCTGTTCATCGTCCTGGCTTCAGTTCAGGTCTTGCAACAACAGTTCTGAGCATGATCCCTGTTACGTAGACAGGTAGGCAGGTACAGAACCTAGCAGCGCAGACTATAGGCGGCCAATGTTTACCAAGCAGTGACCTTTAGTAGCTTTGGCTTTTGTGTCATCTAGTACTGATTGATCGATCATCTTCTGTGCAACGCAGGCATACAAGTACGGGCAGCAGGTTGTGAGCATCATGGCTCAGATCACCGGTGGCAACCAGTATCACTCAAACCTGCAGAGCATCTGGCACTTTATCGAACAGCTGCACGCAAAGGGCGGCGACACTGCCGGGGCCGAGGTAGCTCGCAAGGCGATCCTCAAGTGTAAGGCGTCGGGTCTTAAGATGCGGGATGCCAGTCACAAGGGCAAAAAGGTGGCTGTTGCGGGGCGTGGCAAAGCAGAGAAGCGCCGGTAGTGACTCCTCGCCGTGCCGGCCACAGCATGGCGTCGAAGAATGGCACTTTGATAATGGGTTTGTTGCCACCGAGATGGTTGGAGCCATAACCCCTTGCCTTCCCGCCTGACAGGCTGCAGACTCGTTTCGCGCATGTGCAAACTCACGATACCCCCCTTTTTCTCTTTAGCACATGCATGATATTGGTCTGCGTCAACGAGGTGTTCTGGTCCACAACTGTATTGCACCCTGTGTGGGTACATTGACTGTGTTGGCGGTTGTTGCCACCGTTTGTTGGATGTGAAAATTGGTGGCGTGATGTATGAGGTTGATGAGCGGCTTGCAAGACGTCCCCCAGCACATACAACCACAGACGCGTTTTCAAGCTGCGACCGTCGTCGTGCGCTTGCCGCTTAGACTCTTTTATTTCATTAAGCAACTGGGTGTGTTTAATCCAATTGTTGTCAGCAAGCTCTCCAGTGTCGTCTTGTTAGTTGATGTTTGTGTTAGTATTACTAAGCTCTTAAAGAGCTTTCAACGTAAAAACTCAATACCCCGTCACGATCCTGACATCGGATGAGTCACGGCTGTCTCGCCCTACAGCCTAACATGTGGGCTGCTGAATTTCCCTTGTTAACAACGAAGACGTCAGAAGGTTTAATTGTGGAAAAGACGTGCTTGTTCAAGTGTGGTCAACTGGTGCCGAGACACGCATACCGCATGTTCAATTACACAGAGAGACAGAATCACCATAGCTCAGGCCGCAACAAAGAACCCGACACACCCGGAGGGAATCACGGTATGCGGCACGCCGATCGGCACGGACAGGTATGAGGCAGCGACCCTGGACGCCCGCGCGGACTCCGTTATCGCACAGATTCACAAACTCAGGGCTTGCCGGTCAGTCTTCAGGCACACTTTGCCTTGCTCCGATCCTCCCTTTCCCTTCGCATGGCGCACCTCATGCGCACGGTGCCGTGGGGCTCCCTGCAACACAGCGTTGCGCGAGTGGAGGAAGCCATTACAGCGGCCGCTGTTGCGCTTTTCAGGTGCCTGTAACTGGAGCGCGGTCGGTGAGTGCGATTCAACAGCTCAAACTCCCCTTGTGGCACGGCGGATTTGGGCTGCGCGACGCCACGGCGCTGGTGGCGGGGGCCTCCAAAGCGCAAGCGGTTATGAAGGAAGGCCCGGATGCATGCAAGCCTTTCTCGAGTGTGACAATGCCGGGGTTGTTGACCGCTTGGCAACGTGTCTTTGATGATGCATCCGAGGCATGCAAATGGGACCAGAGCGCACGTGACCTGCCAACCGAGTTTATTGAAGCGGAGCTGCCCGGGGTTCAGAAGTCCGTGTCACGCCTCGTTGGCGATCGCTTGGGCGCGACCTTCCTCGAAGCTTGCGACACTACCACCGCAGACGGTCGGCGCGCGGCGGCGCGTATCCGCAGCGCGTCCTGTGGACCTGCATCTGCATGGCTGACTGCGCTGCCCACCGCGCCCACTTTGCGCCTTAGCAATGGAGAATTCTTTGCAGCGGGGCGTCACCTGCTCGGTCTAGGGGTGACAACGGCGGTGGATGTTCCGCCTTGCCACTGCACCGCCGGCGACTCCACGACGCCGGACCACGCTCTCTCGTGCAACCGCAATGCAGGTGAGGCATCGATGCGCCATAACTACTGGGTTTCGGCCTGGCGCCATGCCATCCACCGTGCGGGCTGCGCGTCTAGCGTGGAACCGCAATACAGCAGCCTTGCAGCTGCGGGGGCGCAGGGGGCTGGTGGTCTTCGTCGCGGGGATATTTTGACTGTCTGGCCTGACGGCCATTTCCGCGTCATGGACTGCGTTGTTACGCACCCGGTGGCCGCGTCGTTTGTTCGCGATGCCGCAGAGGTTGCCGGATCCGCGGCAGCGAAGGCGGAGCTGCGGAAGCAACGAGCCTTCGAGGAGTTTGGGGAGTGCTCCGCTTACGACTTCATCCCACTCGCCGTGGAGTCGTTTGGCCGCATGGGCTCCGCCGCCTCGCGTTTCCTTTCGGAGCTTGGCGACTTGGCGGCAGGGGGGGGGAACCAGGTGTCCAAGGCTGCCTTCGTACGTGGCGTCCGTCGGAAGCTCACCTGTGCTTTGTGCACAAGGGAAACGCGTGCATGTACTACAAATCCCTCTCTCGTATCGCCGTGAACGTCGGCTCGGACTTACATGCAGGGTGTGATGCACCGCAGGAAGATCCCGGCGTGGCTTAGGTTGCTGGTTTTCTTGTGTGTTTTGTCTTTGTTTGTGACATTGTTTTCAGTGTTTCTGTGTTTTTTTCCTGTTTTGCCAGCCCTGTCGCTTGTAACGAGCACCCAACACACACTCGCAACGGCACAATGACCCCTTAGGGTACGTCAGCAACAGGAACTAGCAGGCCTTCCTGGAAAGCTTCACCGGCCGCTCTCGCAAACACTCCAAGGCCGCGGCGGTACAGGACTCCATTACCCCTGCACAAAGAGACACTGAGCTCACGTAACGCATTGGAGACAAAGTCGCCCTTGAACACAACCCCAGCGGCGCTCGCTGCGGTGGCCAAGACGTTGAGCAGCTGTGTCACCGGCTTGCCCAAAGCGACCGTAAGACTCATGCGACAACGCGACGAAGGCGTAACCATTGGGATCGGCGTTCTGGTACCGTGAGCGCTTCCGCTGGTCGCATGCAGCTGCCGCTCCGCCAGCCGAGCGTGCTGCCTGCAGGTGGGAGGCTGCAGCAGGGTGCACCACTGAGATGTCGAAGACGTTGAGACCGTCCGTCAGGACAGCGAGTATGTCTCCACGTGCTTGGTCATTAGCTGCAACGGCTGCGCCTTGAAAGCCCGGCAGCGAGCGAAGTAGTGGTTCCACTGACGTGGCAACACCCGCGGGGTGGGCAATGCGGCGCCAAGTTCCAATTAGGAGGTTGTGGCGCAACATCACTGTCCCCGCAAGGGACCTTCATGTCATGGCGTGGTCCATGTCGCCTGGTTGCACGTAGCGCCCGCAAGAGCACTGTAAGCAGGGAGTGTGGGTGGGCAGCTGCGTCAAGCCAAGGCGGTGGCGCATGGAGCTGACATACCGTAGTATATTTCATTACACAGAGAAGCAGAATCATCAAAGCTCGAGCTGTACCAGTAAACCAACACACACTCGGAAAGGTAGTATATTTCACTACACAGAGAAGCAGAAGCATCAAAGCTCGAGCTGTACCAGTAAACCAACACACACTCGGAAAGGTAGTATATTTCATTACACAGAGAAGCAGAATCATCAAAGCTCGAGCTGTACCAGTAAACCAACCACACACTCGGAAAGGTACAAAGACCCCTCAGGGAATATCAGCAATTGGAACTAGCAGGCCCTCTTCGAAAGCTCCACCAGCCAAGGTCGCAAAAACTCCTAGGCCGCTTCTCTACATGAATCCATTCCCCCTGCACAAAGAGACACTGAGCTCACGCAATGCACTCTCAACAAAGTCGCCCTTGAGCACGACGCCCGCGGCACTCGCAGCAATGGCCAGGGTGTTGAGCAGCTCAGTTGCCGGCTTTCCCAGTCGGCCGTAAATGGGACAAAGGTAGTATATTAGACATTCGGATGGTCACGCGTAACGCTGAGACATATCCATCCGTGTCGGCATTTATGTTGTGTCACGCGTCACGCTAGGGAAAAAACACTTGTATCGACGGGCAAATACTAAATGTAACGCGTCACGCTGCCCAAACATTTTTCTGTTTATGGAACGCCATAATTGCAAGCCAGAATGAAGCCTGTCATGAATGGAATCATACAAGAGCCATGTTATCCCTGTGAACACTAACTAGTGACAGCAGCGATAGTGATTGCGCCGTGGCGACAGAGACAATGCTAGACAGAAAGAAATGTTTAGCTGCTTTACGCCAAAGCATATGCCGAGCAAGGAAGAAAGCTCTGTTGCCCCAGGCTGCACCAGCCCGTTTGATCGATGATGGCGGATCAGCTGCCGAACGATGATAGCCGTACCTTGCTTGCACATGGGTGATGCGCTTGGGTATGATTGAACTTGAACTCTTGCGATGCGCGCAATGGCAAATGCTTGCTCACAACATGCTGTACATCCAAAATAGTTTCGCCTGCGGCGCCACTGATATCCTTATCGACGGACAAGTACTAAATGTCACACGTCACGTTCTGGCGATTTATCCATAAAGACGGACAAATACTAAATGTCACGCGTCACGCTTCAAAAAAATATATCCAAATGTCTAATATACTACTCTACTATATACCATTGCTGCGAGTGCCGCGGGCGTCGTGCTCAAGGGCGACTTTGTTGAGTGTGCATTGCATGAGCTCGGTGTCTCTTTGTGCAGGGGGAATGGATTCATGTACAGAAGCGGCCTAGGAGTTTTGGCGACCTTGGCTGGTGGAGCTTTCGAAGAGGGCCTGCTAGTTCCAATTGCTGATATTCCCTGAGGGGTCTTTGTACCTTTCCGAGTGTGTGTTGGTTTACTGGTACAGCTCGAGCTTTGATGATTCCGCTTCTCTATGTAATGAAATATACTACTCTACTAGTACCTTTCCGAGTGAATGTTGGTTTACTGGTACAGCTCGAGCTTTGATGATTCTGCTTCTCCGTGTAATGAAATATACTACTCAACCAGGCGAAAAAAAATTGGAGGTACATTCGTGATGAGCAAGCATCTGCCATTGCAAGAGTTCAGGTGCAATCATGCTCAAATGTATCGTCCATGAGCAAGCAAGGACGGTAGTCATCAACACAATTTTCACGACTGCCACCGCGGCTGGTGCGTCGGCCATCATCGTCGGCATGGGCCCGCTCGCCCCTTCCGTTTCCGTCTCCTGGCCCGGCGCTCTGGCCGCTGCTCGGCTTCCTGACGCGGCTGCCAATCGGCCCCGCTTGCTCTCCCGCCGTGTTCTTGGCCTCCCCGGCTTGCCCCCCGAATCGGTGTCGGAGTTGGAGTCCGATGTGGAGTCGGACATGGATTTGGACTCACCTTGAGGCGCGTCTTGGGCGCCCTACCCACCTTGAGCCCACGGCGTTTGCCCAGCTAAGCACCCTCCTTGCATGTGCTTCTTTCCTGTTCCCTTGGCGTGCGGTCGCCTGTGCCAGCTGCTGTTGCCCCCCCCTGCTTACTGTGCTGATCTGGCGCTTGTCGCTCTTAGGGCTCTTGTGGTTCTTGCGGCCTGTGTTGCTCGAGTGGTTCTTGCGGCTCTTGCGGCTCAAACGTGACCCTTGTGACTCCCGTGGCTCTTGCGACTCCTGCGGCTCTTGCGGCCTCTTGTCCTTTCGTTGGTGGTGATACTCCCGCTTGCCGCCGACAATTCGTTCTTTTTCAGCCTGGGTTTCTGTGTTACCGGTTACTCTGTGGGCGCTATGCAGGTTTGGCGTTACGGTGAAGACGAAGGTTTTTTCCTTGGCGGGAGGGTGGCTTTTTCCCCGGGTTTTTTACTAGGTGAAAACGGTGAGAGCCCGGTAATGATCCTGGTTTTCCCTTTCTGTTTTCCACCCTCCCGCCTTGGTTTTTTCCCTTCCTTGACGGCGCTCTGGAGACTGCCTCGTGAGGAGCGCACTGCTGAGAACGGTTGGCGGAGCATGGCTCTGCCATACTTTGCCTTTGCGCGCAACCGTACTTGACTCCCAGCCAAGTGGGTTGCGCCACGTTCGTTTCGGTGCCCCTTGAGTATGGTAGTTCTGTGCTGTTGTGCGGCCGTTTGTGGCTTTGAATTTTCGAACGCGTGTGTCTTGGTGGTTGTTGCGTCTTCGGCTGTGGTAGTTTCTCCTCTGTGTAACGAAATATACTACGGTGCAAAAGCATTGACAACATGCTGGACACACCCCTCTCTGCGCCAGACCAATTCTCCTGCGTTCTTCCGCGCAGATGCGCCTCGCACACCTGCCTCGAGTTGCCCCGTGGCACCTCGTCGGCGATGCAGTTCAACGCGTTAAGGACCGCTCCGCCAAAGCCACCTTTCATATCATGCAGCGCCCCGAACACGTGGACGTACGCGCCGGCCAGCTTACCCTACCGCTCCGCCTCGGGGGCATGGGCATCCGCACCACCAGCGCGCAGGAGGCGAAGGCCTCCTTTTTGTCTGCAGCAGCCATGACGGAGACCATCATGCGAGATGGGCCGTTGCAATTTCGCCCTTTCGCAGGACCCAACTCAGCGAGCCTCACGCAGAACTGGCAAGAGCTACACGCGGTAGGGGAGGAGCACTCGCTGTGGCCCCCACAGCTCTCGCTGTCAATGAGGAGAACATTGACAGCGTCCTACCTTCCGCCCAACGGACATTCTCGCGCTTTACAGCAGAGCGCAAACACTCTGACCTGCTTGCGTCATTCGGCACCGACACCGACGTCAGCCTGCGTAATCTCGCCCGCCTGCACAGCTGCGCCTGCCGCCCGGCATCCATCTGGCTGGAAACCCTACCCGTGGCGAGGACGCTGCAGCTCACGGACTCAGACTTCATCAGCTCCATGCGCCACCGCCTTGGCTTGACGCAGCTGCCCACCCACACTCCCGGCTTACAGTGCTATTGCGGGCGCTACATGCAACCAGGCAACATGGACTACGCCATGACATGCAGGTCCCTTGCGGGGACAGTGATGTTGCGCCACAACCTCCTAATTGGGACTTGGCGCCGCATTGCCCACCGCGCGGGTGTTGCCACGTCAGTGGAACCACTACTTCGCTCGCTGCCGGGCTTTCAAGGCGCAGCCGTTGCAGCTCAAGACCAAGCACGTGGAGACATACTCGCTGTCCTGGAGGACGGTCTCAACGACTTCGACATCTCAGTGGTGCACCCTGCTGCAGCCTCCCACCTGCAGGCAGCACGCTGGGCTGGCGGAGCGGCAGCTGCACGCGACCAGCGGGAGCGCTCACGGTACCAGAACGCCGATCCCAATGGTTACGCCTTCGTCCCGTTGTCACACGAGTCTTACAGTCGCTTGGGCAAGCTGGCGACACAGCTGCTCAACATCTTGGCCACCGCGGCGAGCACCGCTGGGGTTGTGTTTAAGGGCGACTTTGTCTCCAATGCGTTACGTGAGCTCAGTGTCTCGTTGTGCAGGGGTAATGGAGTCCTGTACTGCCGTGGCCTTGGAGTGTTTGCGAGAGCGGCCGGTGAAGCTTTCCAGGAGGGCCTGCTAGTTCCTGTTGCTGACGTACCCTAAGGGGTCATTGTGCCGTTGCGAGTGTGTGTTGGGTTCTTTGTTGCGGCCTGAGCTATGGTGATTCTGTCTCTCTGTGTAATTGAATATACTACGGTACCTGTGATTTAGATAGCATGTGCTTTTGAGGGGGACTCTCAGGACTGATTGCGAGGCTTGAGTCATGGGCGCGCTCGTGGCGAGAACACTTGAATTGCCCAGGGTCAAAGACCCACCGCACGACATACGCCGTAACAGCTTCAGCCAATGCTGCCACAATGGTTGCAAAACGCTTTGAAGAGACCGACGCACTCTTGCTGTCCAGCTTCATAAAGAACATTGGACGGGCATTTCCACTCTTGTCATGCATAACCACACTGTTAGGGAGGATACTTTGCCATGAGGAGCTGTGCATGGACCCTTTCCTACAGAGCGTTCTACTTGTGTTGAATGCATGAGGTTGCCTCACTCATGTTGACTACGTGGCGTGACTACCGATTGATCGAGTTATTGCCTCTTCGTTGCCATGTTTGGATATCTTCTTGCAAGGTACCCAAACTACCTCATCATAGGGTGCTTTCCATAAGCGCAATCAGTTTTGCGGGCAGGACTTTGTCAGCCCCTCAAGCCCACCTCGGATGTGCCAGTTTGGTCTGTACAAGGCCTGCTTGGGTAAAGTGTCCATAACATATTGTG
Organism: Nuphar pumila; assembly: GCF_984573655.1. Taxonomy (NCBI): domain Eukaryota; kingdom Viridiplantae; phylum Streptophyta; class Magnoliopsida; order Nymphaeales; family Nymphaeaceae; genus Nuphar; species Nuphar pumila. The sequence continues at coordinate 31,698 of NW_028323343.1, read as the reverse complement.
GACTGCCCTTGGACCAACCTGCTTGCACCGTGTACCTTGTACCTTCCTCCTGAATCCTATACCCATTAGGAGGTGCTGTCTTGTGTCAAAAGGAGCAAGAACTTATTGCTGAGGTCACACCTCTACCTGTGTCGATTGCTAGGATTGCCAGGCGAGAGGTCATGCTGTCAACACATTGACTGGCTGGTTGCTTGATGCAGGGAAGGTGAAGAGATGCAAGAGCTGCCACGAACTTCCATCTACTTGGGGGAAGGAGTGGATGCTTCAATGATGAGGATATGAAGCAAGTGCATGCGCTGTATGTGGGCTGCCCTAGCAAAGAACTGCTGAAGATGACTCGCACTGGTGTACCTGGATCTGAAATTCACTCATCAGATGAATGCTGGTGTGTGATTGCATCAATCATGGGTTACAAAGATGTTGCGGCTTGTCCGCACGTGAGGCCAGGCTTGACATAGCTCTGCTCATGAACAGCCCTGAGCTGCCAGGAACATGGCATAAACCATGCCATGGTCTCTGCACTGCACACTGCAGCAGTATGCGCAAGCTGCTGTAGTCACAACATGAAAGTTTACATCGTAACGAACGCCAAATGGTGTAAAAACAGAACACACCGAGTGTGAACCACGACTGTTGTATTCCACTTAGACAAACGATTTTTCGTCTTTGGGCATCAATGGCCCGTTGATTGAAAGTTGAATAGTTGCGCTGGACTGCTCACAGCGCGTTGGTCCGTCATGACCGCACGAACGTCGCGACCACGACGATACAGCGAGAGCCTTAAGATTCAGAAAGTCACGCTTAGCAATTGTGTACAAGCAGGGTTTTATTGCACTAACGCACTTTGTTGCCTGGACCGGTACTTTTCGTTGGCACGCCATAATTCAGGCTCTGCAGGGCGATACGGACATGCCTTCTGCCACCAAGCACAACTCATATCCTGAAAGCCCTCATCCACCGCATTTGCATTGTTTTGCGGAATTGTGAATAGTGCATTAGCTACTGTTATAGGCCATGCCATAGCCTGGCCGATAGCACGACGTTTCGCACAGTTTTCTGCATGTTATTCACCATTTCCAAACACAAATTCCGACGCACTCGAGTATGAGCATTATTGACCCACTTTGCCACAGGTATGAGCTGTGACGTAAAAAAAGCGCCCAAGTATCTTGTTTCCCCAAGTTAGTATCCCCATATCCCCACAGTGTCCGCAGCTGGCAGACAGTGCACACTGCCGAAACAAATACGGATGACGATGTGACGTTGACCTTCAGCCAGGCATAAACAAGATGTGACGAAATTTCATGCTCCTTGGTGTCGTCCTCGCTGCATAGCGCTGGCTGGCGTCGCTGCACTCACGTGCCAACCACTTGAAATATCTGCTGATAAATATCTCGCGTACTGTGAATAGATTCGCAGATATGAGATTTGTGGATCTGGTATGTCCCCAGCTGGCCACGTGCAGGCCACGTGTGGGCTTGGATGCGTCATATGCACGCATCGCGTCCATATCTGTGACGGTCAGATACTCATCGAGCTCTCCGGCGAAAATCCTGCCAAAAAGATCCTGACTAGCAATCCCATGGCGCTTGCACTTTTCTCGGGCAATCCTTGTTACTTTGGCCTGCGTTTCGCTATCAGCACACGCATTTGCAGATGCTGAAGAACACACCTTACGTACCCGCCTTGTGTTGCTATTTGCCATAAATCCGCATATCTCCCTGTTGGATACGCTTGCAGCCAGTACCTTAAGTTTGCTTGCTGCCGGTTGTTCTCCCTTTACGCAGTGATCAGTGCCATTTTTATTTACAAAACTGATATCCTTAGCGGAACCCAGCTCTGCGGGCCACCGACGTGCTTTGATGGCTTTCCATGACTATCATCATGGTCGGGATGCCAACACCTTCCCTGAGGTTGGCAACGATCAGCGGCCAGACCTGACGCCTCTCAACATCGAACTCGTGCCACCAGTGCTATGTCATTCATTTGGCATCCCCATGCACGATACGTACTTCCTTCCTGGGCCAAATGTGTACTCGTATGGATACGGCATGCCTGGAGGCATGCGGCCAGGCGACCTCCACCCGCATGCTGGTTATCAGAACCAGTATATGAATGAGCATACTCAGCTTTCACATGGAGGAGGTATGAACTATCCGTGCATGCCAGGGGATGCGAACGGATTCTCGCGGCAGGGATTCTCTCACCAGGCTGGCATGTATCCTTACCACCCAACCTTCACTCATCAGCGGCCTCGCCAGATGTCCTACCCCTCACACGACATGTACAACACGGGCATGTTTCGAAGGAATGACACTGGCCTGATGGAAATGGGCAACCCAGGCCAAATGCCAGGTGAGTTCCCCTGCCATATACCGTTGATATTTTGATATCGCGTGAAGATGGCCTTTAGAGTACGCAGAGAAGTTTGCCGAGTTTCCTTCCGATATGTTGGACTCAATGATTCCAGTTCCCCTATTGAATTTTCAAGGGGTGTGGATCTTGGTTTAATGGACTTGAGCGATGATGCAGGTTATGAGCACATGGGCACCATGCAACCACGCCAGGGCATGAGTGACGGCAACCGTGGTGTCAAACGCACAGCTGATGAATGCGCCCGGTTGAATTCTGATCAAGGTGGCTTGCATCCTGGACAGGCCCATTTAGAGGCCGTTGCGCTCAAGCGTACACGCCTCGTTTGGACGCCTGAGCTTCACCAGCGATTCGAGGAGGCTGTCTTGCGGGCTGGCGGCATTGAGGTTGCTGTGCCAAAAACAGTTTTGGAGGTATCATCTCACCACATGTTCAGATATTTTTTGGGCACTTGCTTGAAGTCACCGTTGCCACTCCCAGCTCTATGCTGACGTTGACATTGACATGCTCGGCGTCAAGACACAGCAACACCTGGTTTCGCAACACGTATTGGATGGTAATTCGGAGCTCTGTGTTTAAAGCTCTCTTAATTGTTTAGAACACGAGGGTGTTTCTCCATTTTGCGCGTGATATCTGTCCTGAGGAGCTGCACTGCAGTACGCATTGTCGCACACCCTCTGTTTCGGAAAATGGGGGTTGGTTGCCTCTTTACGTGTATTCTAAAACTAGAGTCTCGACTAGGTATGTACGGAATGATACTGCAAAGCACTAACCAATCACCTTGTTGCTACTGAATGTGCCACAGACAGGGTGTTCACTACATGCGTGACGGTCACAATAGTCGAGCCCGCAGCTCTAGCCTGCGTCAGTACGCCTATCCACTTCGATCCCCTCAATGTTCATGTGCCGCTGCCTTGTCATTGCAGCATACACGTGCGGCTCAGTAAGCCTCACACTGGGCCCTCGTCGAGGTTCGGCTCATCATTGTGCGTGCGTACGGATGGCCGTTTAAGGTTGACGGGTAATAGTTAGCTATTAAATAAGTGAACAAATGTCGGCTTAAGTTAAGCAGACATGAAATCTGGAATTTAGCTGTTGTTTGGCCCTTCAAGAATGGTTTTCCGGGGCGAAAGTTATTGGTTGTTTAGCATTACGCTGAAGCGTTGACAGGGCATGGAATCGTTTGTGAAATGACAGTTTCTGCGTTGCAATTGAACTCCCTTCTTCTCTTCTATCCAAGCCTCACTGATGTTGGGCAACTCAGTACATGTGTGCTTTACTTTGAGCATGCACATGACTGTATGAGCACAAAACAAGCGAACTAATGCATGCACCGCACAGCCCTTATCCATCTAAGGCTGCGCCACATCAGCAAGGAAGTTGAATTCATCACTGGACTCCTGCTCAAGGCCTTCTTCGTGCTCAGAAGCGCCCTCGCCAACGTCCTCCAGGTATTGCTAGGTCTAATAGCATCAGTGCCAGATGAAGCTTGCGCATTATTACGACAGGGCTAGTGGAGGGAAGAAGGGCGCGGAGTCTCCGCGCCCGTCTCTTCCATCTCTGCAGTGAATGCCAAGTACAAGTCCTAGTACAAGCTAAGGCCCTGGCAGGCCCCAGTTGCTTTGATATGAACCACGGAAGCCTGTCGTTAAGGCATTTGTTTGGTCGCGAGGTTGAATTTAGTTGCGTGTTCTGACTCAATGCTTACACTTAAGTCAGATTCTGACTCATTCCTTACATTTAAGTCAGAACCTGCTTAAAGGAGATTCTTAGCTACTATATAAGTGCTGTTAATCAACCTGTATTGGCCGAGTAAACAACCAGTAATCTAAATGGCCATCCCTAAGCGTGCGTCATCTGACTCGCGGCTTGATCCTGCAGTATATGAACGTGGACGGCTTGACACGCGACAACGTGGCCAGCCACCTTCAAAAGCATCGAATGCACCTGAAGAAGAGCAAGTCAGAGTCGACCAAGCCCATGTCTCGCACTCATTCCAAGCCGTACACCCAGACCGACGCTGCGTGCACACAGAGCGCACGGACCTGCGAGACCAGCACCCGCCAGGAGTACAACCAGCCGTCCTCTCCTCATGGCACCGCTGAATGCGAGGCCACCACAATGCAGACCTTTACGGACGACGACGCCGGGGCAGTCAAAAGCCATGGCAATGGAAACTTTGTGTCCGTCAGGGACAACGGCATGGGTCGGGCACAGGTTGAGTCATCCGGTGACGGCACCTCTGGCAGTGGCTCAGGCAACTCGTCCTCACGGAACGTGACGTCTGTGGTTCTTGCAACGCCGCACAGCCACTCAGGCTCAGCGCGAGACTCCCGACAAATGACAAGCGAAGCGCTGACTGGCTCGCATACCATGCTATCGTTCGGCAATACAGGGTACAGCAATGGTACTTCAAACGGGACGAGCAAGGACGCAGGCGCGCGCTCCTCGCAGACGAACGATCCCAATCGCAATTTCCGGAGTCACAACAACAGCAACGGCCATGGCCAGACTCGAGGCTCGCAGGTTCAAGACACGAATCACGTTGACGACTCCAATGGCACGAGTGCCACATGCGGACAGTCGGAGTGTGAACCTGCCCATGAGACGTGAGCTGCTGCGTAAGCAGCCGCTCAAGCACAGCTCCTGCTTTGTCTGTTGGGATATATCATGTGCACAATCTCGTTGTGCTCTCACAAACACTCTGTTTTTTCTACACGCTGTCATTTTTGCGTCTGCCGCCGAGTGATGGTGGTACACGGTTGCGTCAGTCAGTTGACAACACTTGTTTGCCTGAGATGCTGCACCCGCAGCTTTGGATTGTGGGGGTGTATGCGTTGTTTCGGTTGATTGCATCGTGAAAGCTGGGGTGTGTGCATCTTGAGCTAAAAAGTCTGTTTGTGAGGACCCCCCAGGTGTGCGCTACCTGCGCCTGGTGTGCCTGGTCATTTGCCCTTGTACTTGTTGTTTCGTGACATCGTCTTGTGCCAAGTCTATCTCACTCCTCTCTTCATCGAACTTACCTTGACTCGTTACCATCGACCAGTTGATGGCGTTGATGGCTGTGTAATATAACCTCTCGAGGGGCTACGCGGTTTGGTTGTTGACAAGTGAAGCTCCGGCATCTCATGTCCGCATGTGTTCATATGAATGACACAAACACAATGCTCCTGCACAGTTTAATGTGTGCAGCAGGAGTGGTTAAATTGTTCATTCATCGAGTACATGAGCTTGGTGAAGGCGCGGTGTGTTTCACATTATTCGTGGCTTTGCAAAGTCAGCACCCAAGCTTTCACGAAAGTGACTGCAGACAGAGTTGCAAATGGCAAGCCCTTGTCCATTCTTTTGCATTTCAAGGGTGTTTTTTGTCATTCAAAACTCCTGCTCGTATATCAGGCAAACAACCAAGCAGATCACTTCACCCTTACAAGATCTGAGAACTGCAAGCTCTAGACAGACATGATCCAGTGAACATTTGCACCACTCTACTTTCAAAAAGAAGGCCGCAACAAGGTCATGCCAGCATCACATCGTTTCAAGGCCAAGCTCCTTGGCATTAACGATGCTAGGGGAAGCCTTCGGGATTGCGCTAAACTCGCCATCTACAAACGGCACCACGTCATTCGAAGTCCAAACAGGGTCGCCTCGCACGCGGCCAGCCACATTGCACGCAGCCAGGGTGGCCATACCGCTCCGGGTCCACATGGACGCAGAGGCAATGTGCGGAACAATCACAGCATTACTGCATTCTGCTAGCCCTGGCTTCATCGCTGGCTCATCCTCGAAGACATCCAACCCTGCAAAGAACTTGGGGTTGGCCTTAAGATGTGACACAAGGGCAGCTTCGTCAATGCACTGGCCCCTTGCAGCGTTCACCAGCACAGCCTCTTCCTTCATCATTCCAAGGCGCTCCTTGTTCATGAGGTGGAACGTGCTCTTGTCCAGGTTGCAGTGCAAGCTGACCACCTGCAAGCGAACAAGGACAGATGATAGGGTGTAAGAAACAGCACCACCGACACTTGCCAGACCTGATGCAGAAACGGCGCAGGACAGGGGCACACGCAGTGCCCTCTGCAGTGGCTCCCATCTAGGGGGTGCCATGGTGTGGTGTTGACACTGACGCACCGACGAGCCACGCATCTGCACGCTTCCAAGCTCAAGCAGCAGTTGCCGTATGAAATGACAGCCTGGTACACCTGGTCACCTGCAGGCACCCTGCCACACAAACACTGTGCTCTGAAGGCGAGCATCAGTGTCCCCTGACACAAAACGGCATGTCCAAAAAATTTCAGCAACCTCACCTGCCAGTGCTGCTCACCAAGCCGGCCTTCAAGTCACCACCAACCAAATCAACGTTTCACCGAGACACGATTGCCAATGTCCATGTGGTAGTGCTGTCAAAAGAGACATCATCTCCTCACAAGTGAGTCACGACGTATCCTGACTACGCCATGAATACACATGTCGGTATGCGCTACACATACACTGGCACACATCGTCAGCAAGAGCCGCACATCTGCCTCGCGAAGCACATCCTCCATCGTCTCCAGCCGCCGCACAGTCACCCCGCGCTCCCCATGAGCTTGCAGGAACTTGCCGTAGTCGGCCACGTAGCTCTCCAGGTGCTTGTTCGGGTACGGGTCAAAGTACACGAGATCCGTCTTGTGGCCTTCAACCATCATGCGAGCGTAGGCTGAGCCAATGCGACCAGCACCAATGATACCAACGGTTTTGTTCTGCAGCAGCTGCCCGACAAACAAGGTCGGCAGCCAGCCCTTATACTTGCCCCCTCGCATGAACACGTCAGCCTCGACGACGCGACGCGCGGCCGCAAGTGTGAGAGCTGCCGCGATCTCTGCGGTAGTTTCAGTCAGGACGCCCGGTGTGTTGCCGACTGCCACCCCGTGCTTGGTCGCATCCGGCACGTTGACGTTGTTGTACCCGACCGCGTAGTTGCTGAACGCGCCCCCCCCTGCGGCTTTGAGAGCTGAGAAAGCAACGTCGCTCCAGTCTTCGGTCAGCTGTCCGATGGCACCGTCACACTTGTCGCCGATGAGTTGTGTGATAGTGGAAACCGTGAGTATGGTGTCCGGATGCTTGCAGATCTCGACACGGCAGCCGGAGGAGGTGAGGACATCGAGCCAGCGCGAACCGGGGAGGTCCTTTGTTACGACAACTCGCTTGGAGCCCCCTTCATTATGCACCTGTAGTGGCAACGAATTCTTTGAGGCACTTGTCAGATCAGGCTATGGTAGGTCTGGCTGGTCCAGGTACGATTGCCTTAGGTGACGGTACTTGTAGCAATGATTCCCGAGTGGTTCCTTGAGTTGCCAATGTCCGTGTGCGGTAATGTTGTATCAGGATACAAAATTACATCACGTGGGTAATGTCAGGAAACAGACAAAAAGCAACAAAGACAGCACATTCAAAGTGAAACAGCTCATTGAACGTCAGCGGTCGGAACAAGCAAGCCTATCATAAAGGATACTCCTGTCATAAGGATACATCATTACATCGCACAGAGAAAGAGCAAGAGCTACATCTTAGGCCGAAAACAACCACATCAACACATTCGAAACAATACAGCTCATGGAACGTCAGCGGTCGGGACAGAGAAACATCATCATCATCACTAGTCAACGACTTGCAGCACCACGTGCGCACCGCATGGTCCCCATGTTGAATGCTTGCCATCTTGCTCGGCTTACAGTGCATCATGTACACTCCCTTGCATATACATGATCTGCCCAAGGGAATATGTGCCTTTCTGAATCGTAAAATAAAGCATATCTATCCTTCTTTTGCCAGACGGTGCAATGTGTGGGCAAAGGCATGGTTGTTTGGGACAGAAGTGCAGGCCGAACCCCGATCTAGCAGATCATTGCAGTAACATCAAATGCATACCATGCACGCGTTCCAGACACAGCTTAGAGCCCGTCCTTTGGCTAACTCAAGGGTTCATGTGTGCACACATGGGCGAACTCATCAAGCTCGCCATGCCATTCATGTGGCCCACTTTATGCAGACCACGCAACTTGCCACACCAAGTCTTGTAACTTTAGAAACATGAAATCCCCATGTTAGGACTTTCTCATTCATATCTGGTTGGTTGACGTCTTTCAGCCGTCTGTGGGTGTTCGCAATGCAACAAAAAGCTCTTCACGCTTGAGTCAAGATGAAGAGCCTTTCAGCAACGGCAACCAGAACACTCGTGAGTTATCAATGAGCAGAACAGAGAGAGGTGTTCAAAGTAGCAACCGACGGCAACATCGGACACGTGCCGCAACTATGAGGACTTCTACAAGATGAACCTTCATACAATATTTATACATATGCACCTCGTTTAAAAGGAATGATGTGGGAGATACAGACATTGATTGCACTACAATGCGGACTTCTGCAAGAAAAGCAACTTGAAACAGGTGCAGTTTTCTTACAAAGGGAAGGAATGTGGGAGTCGCAATTTGGTCATGCGATTGCCAATATATGTATGTAGATGTGGTGGATGTGATGTAGTTGTAAAAAGGTACATCATCTAGACGGAATGCCTATTTACTCACCGAGCAGGTGCTCAATGGCCTTTGTTCCCAGCCATGCGCTCAAAATCTGGGAACATATTCCTTTGCACAGCCTTACAATCATGTTTTGCCGGGATGAAGGACTTGGCGACATGTGTTGGCCTTCCCACCCCGAATATTGCAACAAATATTCTCCATTTCCGTGGTCCCGATCGCTACAACATTCCCGACCTAGTGGTTCTCGTTCCTGTGGTCCCAAAACATAGCAGACAATCTGCCACATTGCGACTAGCAGTTCATCGCAGCGTACTCGTATCGCCGCATCATTCAGGTCTTGGGCTTCAGGGCCACAGGAAGGGAAAACCTACAACCCTCCTCCAACACCAGATGAGACACACCTCCACAGGAACACCATTGACGATAGCTTCGCTGGATAAAAACTTCCGAGATACATTAGTGAACCCCTGACAGCAAGGGCATCCTTGTGAATGCCGCGAGTTTCGCCTACGCGCACAGAGCGCAAGTTGTCGAAACATGTTGCTACAGCACAACGAAAAACAGGGGCTTGCTTGAATAACACAGATATGTTCTTTCGTGTGCAGCAGGCATAAACTTTATGATCTTTGGGGATGTAAAATCGGCCTAACCCGAAATCGTCGAACTCCGTGAGCCCGAACGTCCAAAAATACTCGGATGATCCTCTGTGGTGCACGTCTGGTCACAATTGATGATTGTATTGTGTCGTATTCAACATTTATCAATTGGAGAGTGGGATGCGTGGGCGTTGAGATCAGGAGGATTATAAAAGTGATAAACAGGCTGAATCCGCCTAATAATCCGGCGGTTTGTTGATAGCCAGCAATCCTGCTGACAGAATCGCTGAAGGCCACTGTTCCTGGACGGCGCTGAAAAGCAAACGATGCTCCGCATGTTTGCTGTCACCTTGTAAGGAAAAGCGACACACATCATTCAACATGTCAGGTTCCGATGCTCCGGACGTTCCCGATCCATCAACGTTTCACTTCCGACATGAGAAAGTGACATAATTGGGGAGTCGATCAATCAGCATTATGCCACAAGGTTTGGCTTGAATAGCATAGTATCATGTTCATGGTACCCAGGTGCCCCCTGATGGACCCAAAAGCCAAGGAAAGTGCATGGGAAATAATATGGGCGCAAGACTTTGCACTTTTCTGATGTCCTTTTTACAACACTACCGCATCCATATGGACATTGGCAAATCCAAGAGCTACATGGGAATCGGCGAACTACTTGTCTGCGGAAGGCAAAGACTCGAGGGGGTAATTCGGCGTGTGTGCCTGTATGGCAGTAGTCTGAAAGCACAGAAGAAGGGCTGGCAACAGCTCATCGAGCGGAGGGAGTTTCCCGACATTGCCTGCAAGATGGCATCCTTGTCCCGTGTCTCCTTCGTCAATATGAACTGCGACTAGCCGGTTGAGGTGAATCTAAGGTCAACCCTGCAGAACATGCAACTTTCAGACAGACAAACCCGGCTTCTTGGAGGTGGATAGGCAGCAATCAGTGGGATTCAGTAAACCCTGCAGTTCGGAAATGCCGCCACCAAATCGCAACCCAGGCAGCATGCTGCTCGGGGCTTGATCAAAGAACAATCAACACGATGAAATGCAGAATACAACTCCCACATCATTCAAGACCTCGAATGATCGGTGTGGCGTGCCGCCAGCAAGGTACAATTGTTTCTAGCTTAACGGCTCAGGCAAGACACACACTGGGACTAGGTCATTCACTATCAATATCGCACATCAAGAGCTCATCACTTTCACACATTCCGGGCGGGGGTGACAACAACGACTCAACAGCAACGTGGAACAGACGTTGGCACCGACCGCCACTCCTCCAGGTCACTTCGCAATCGTAGTTGTTGTTGAGTCATACTATATGATCGATAGGCTCTAGCTGGCCGCCAGAATAGCCAACCTCACAGTGCATGAAGACACAGCTATATATACTCAACAACATGTCTTATGTGTTTAGATTAAACATACGTTGAAAGATTTGAACAGGCTATGTTGTAGGTTATGTTGGCATAATGTAGGTGTTGGAGCCAGCGGGCTCAGCAAAGCCGACCAGGATGCCAGTTTCAACGCGGTCGTCGGGTTTCTTGAGGAGGGCAGTAGGCACGTACGTGCACATGCGCGATCGCGCCAAACGGTTGCAGAAAGGACAGGTTTGGCGATGACCAGTGGAAAGCCGCGTGGGGCGAGTTTTGGTTGGTCTTAGTGTTGACAGGAAGCCACTTGTGGAGTTGGTTGGCCATTACGAGCGCGTAGGCCCAGTACGAGTTCGGCGATCCGGTTGCCTTCAGCATAGACCGCGTGTTGTCCATCAGGGTTCCAAGTAAGCGTTCTGCCACGCCATTTGTCTCTGACGAGTAAACGGCTGTAGGCTCATGCTGAATGTCGGTAGAGTAAGGTACTGTGCAAGGTCTAAATTGATGAACTCACCGCCGCGGTCAGTGCAGAAACCGAGGACAGTTTGACTGGACTGCCGCTCGAACATGGCAAGGACGCCCGGGATGATGCCCTTGGCATCCGACTTGTTGCTCATAAGCGCGATTACAGACTTGCTAGTAAATGCATCTGCCAAGCACAAGGCATACCTGAGCCGGATGTCCACGGGCATCATTCCGGGCATCATTGCCATGTTCGAGCGGCAGTCCAGTCACATTGTCCTCGGTTTCCGCACTGACCTCGGCGGTGAGTTCGTCAATATTGACCTTGCACAGTACCTTCACTCTACCAGCATTCAGCATGAGCCTACAGCCGTTTACTCGTCAGAGACAAATGGCGTGGCAGAACGCTTACTTAGAACCCTGATGGACAACACACGGTCTATGCTAAAGGCAACCGGATTGCCGAACTCGTACTGGGCCTACGCGCTCATAATGGCCAACCAAATCCACAATTGGCTTCCTGTCAACACTAAGACCAATCAAAACTCGCCCCATGCGGTTTTCCACGGGTCATCGCCAAACCTGTCCTTTCTGCGACAATTTGGCGCGATCGCGCACGTGCACGTGCCTACTGCCCTCCACAAGAAACTTGACGACCGCGTTGAAACTGGCATCCTGGTCGGCTTTGCTGAGCCCGCTGGCTCCAAAACCTACAATGTGCGCATACCGCATGGAGCCCTCCGCACCTCCCGCGACGTCGTGTTCACAGCAGAAAAACGTGCCCTTGGTGAACGTGACGCCGCGCCTGTCATACCTGCTCTTCCATTCAGGCACCCTGTCATAACGGTACTGCTGCCGACGCACCCCTGCCAGCCAACGGTGACATGCCCGTGGTTGGCGGCGCAGGCAGTGACAGCGATGATGAAATCGAATGTGACACTGACGAGACCCCCCGGACATGCAGGGTGGAGATTTATTAGCTATACACACGACATGCTGACTTGAACCACCCACCTTGCAATGGCTCAATCGACAGCCCAGACGGCCCTGGACATGGTGAAGGGCTCGAACATATCAAAATTTGACATGTCATGCGAATTACATAGCAACAAACCCAGCATATCCCCCCTGCAGTCGTGTATTTTCGGGGTGACAAGGTGGCTGCCCCTCGACCCCCCCCGACCCTTGGCCGAGAGGGGGGCTCCCCCCGCCCTCCTGACATCATGCACAAGTGCAATTGCTATGTTTTTGCGGTGGTCCCCTGCCCTGGTGTGCTGTGAAGCCGGAGATACAGTCCTATGAATGATTGCCATATACGTGCACGTAGGCGCCATGCCACACAATCAAGCCCCCACGTGCACAGACGAAACAATTTCACCAGCTTGCAGCGTGGTTTTTTTAGCATATGTGGTTTCACATCACTCCCGAAAGCTCATGGCCTGTAGCGTCTATCACGGGTAGTTGGGCCCAAATGAAGTCATCCCATACTTCGCGCGAAAACCTGTTGTGGTGTAGCCCATCTTTGAGCTGCGACTGTGGTCTGGAAACTCAAGTTCTCGAAATCCCGCCGGTATCAACATTGTAGTACGCTCCGAGTTCTGTCTATAGAGCCTTCATACGTCTCCATACGAGCTGATTAAGGCACAGTACCCTATGGCCAAAGTCATGACTATCCCCGGCACTCCCGTAACCACAACTTTCTCAATACTTGTCCGATTGTAAATTTAAAAATATGTACCGACGCGTCTCGGCCCGGGGCGTATGGTGAAAGGCACCGCCTTTACCTACTCATTTCGCGCTTTTTCAGCACATTTGCTCAACGTCTTGACCCTCTACGGGCGATGTGAAATCCGCGAAAAATATATCTGCCAAAGTATGCACAACTAGGTCAAACACTCCCGACAGAGCTAAGATTTATTTTGATCACTGGTTTCAATAAGACCGGTCGCATTCAATTCCGTTGTGTGAGGGCTTCGGAATGGGCGCGACGTTTGTGTGAGAAAAGTGTGATGGTGACGTCAGGATCACCCGCCAGCTCAGTGGCATAAACCGTGTATAGCTAATAAATCTCCACCCTGTGTGCAGGAAGCCCCTCATGCCCAACGTACCGGCGCCACCGGCCCTGCCCGCCCCGCCACCCTTGCTCCCCCCCCAGGCACCACCTGTAGCCGCACTGCCCCCGCCTTAGTGCGCGCCCGCGCACTGCCTCCCACGCAGGCCTCCGAACGCGTGGCCCGTGTCCGGCGCAAGACCGACTTCTTCGTGGCCCACACTCGTGTGGCACATTCAGAGGGTCCCTCCCCCGCACCGCAACACCTGATCAGCGCGGCGGAGCTGGCACACCTGCTCCAAGCCGCGGACCTGCCGGGCCCAGATCCCCCCCCGGCTCCCGTCCCGTCGCTACAACGCCACACACTGCCGCTGCGCTCCGTGGCCTCGCCACCGGGCCAGCGCGCCTTCCAAGTTTGCACCGCCAACGCACACGGGCTGATCCCTGCGAGCTGTGATGAAGCCACACACCCGCTCAGGGAGGATCGCGACTTGTGGCTGGAGGCTATCCACGCCGAATACAACGCTCTACAGGACTCCACGCGTGGGATCTAGTCCCAAGATCGACTGTGCCTTCGGGTCAGTACCCCATCGGCTGTAATGGACGTTCGACGTCAAAGCGCATGGCCGATACAAGGCGCGCCTGGTGGCCAAAGGCTTCTCGCAACACCCTTGTCTCGACTTTGATGACACGTACACCCCAGTGTCCAAGCTGCAGACATTCTGAACGTTCATGGCAGTTGTAGCGCATGAGGATCTCGAGTGCAGCCAGCTGGATGTGAAAAATGCCTTCCTGAATGCGCCGCTCGAAGCGGAGGTGTACATGCAGCAGCCGCAAGGTTTCGTGCACAACCCGGCGTTGTGCTGTTGCCCGCTCCAAGCGCTCTAAGGCCTGAAACAAGCGCCTTGCGCGTGGCACAACACCCTGCGTGAAAAGTTGCGCGCGCACGGCTTCGTCCAGTCGGAATCAGACCCCAGCATGTTCATCCTGCGCAGCGAGTGTGGAATCCTTCTCGCGCTCGTGTACATCGACGACTGCCTCGTTGCAGGCCTTAGCAAGAGGTGGTGTAACGCGTGATCGACCTCATTATGAGCCTCCTCTTCGCGAAAAACGGTGAGCCCAAGCTCTTCCTTGGCATGCACATTGAGCGCGACCGCATTGCTCCCACCATCACCATCTCGCAGGGGCTCTCGCTGCCTCCATCCTCGCAAAGTACAGCCATTATCCCATCAAGGAATCCTTCCTGCCAATGAAGCCCTCCCTCTCGCTCTTCAAGGACGGCGACCCTATGGAGGTGCCCCAGGAGCAGTATGGCTCGCTGATCGGCTCTCTCATGCACCTCTCCAACGGCCCCCGGCCCGACAATACGTTCGCTGTGAATTGCCTCCCCCGATACACCCAGAACCCCAAGCAAGCGCACTGGGACGCAGCAATCCACCTGCTGGGGGACGTAAGATGCTATCCATGGGTGGGCATCACCTATGGCACCGAAGCTGGAGAGCGGGTGTACAGCGACGCGAACCTCGCTGGTGACTGGGATACGTCACGCTCCTTTTTTTTTCTCTTCTCTCTTTATTTTTCTTTTTCCTAAGCAGGCTACATTGTGGTGGTCACCGGCGGCGCCAGTAGCTGGCAAAGCAAGCTCCTACCCAGCGCAGCAAAGTCCACGTGCGAGGCCGAGTATCGTGCGGCGGACTCCACCGTGTGCGAAGTCATGTGGTACAACAAATTGCTCCCGGAGCCTGGGGGTCGCGCTCGACCAGCCCATCAACATCAACTGCGACAACCAAAGCTCATGCGCCCTGCTCAAAAACCCCATGTCCACGGAGCAGAGCAAGTACTTCCGCATATTCTGGCACTTTGGCAGGGACGCCGCTGCGCAAAGAACTGACGTTCTTGTACATCACTTCAGCCAACCATCAGGCTGATCCCTTCACCAATGCCTTCCGAGTCGAGAAATTCCTGCCTCTCATGGCACGCGCCGGAGTCCGCATCGGTGCTGCCGGGTGACATGACATGCTGTCATGGGGGAGACATCACCCCGGCACAGGTGAGCGTCGCACAGGGGAGTGTAACAGGGGAGCGTCGCACAGGGGAGTGTAACAGGGGAGCATCCCACAGGGGAGTGCTCCACAGCCGGCCGTAGACTTGACTGTGTTTAGTGTCTCATTGTATTGCTTGTGGCATATTCCACTGCCACAGGGGAGTGTTGAGTCATACTAAATGATAGATAGGCTCGAGGTGGCTGCCAGAATAGCCAACCTCACAGTGCATGAAGATACAGCTATATGTACTCAAGGACATGTTTTATGTCTTTGGGGGAAGAGACTAATAGTCAAGACTAGCGTTTGTAGTGATAACGTACATTGTAAGATCTCAACAGTTGTAAGATCCGCATCAACTGTGTGAAGGTGGTACTTTAAAAACGATCTAGACAATGACCTGGCCGCAGCAGATGTTTTTACCTGAGCATAATTGTACCTGGCCTGCAACATGCCACAAGGATCGCGTGAGATGTGGGAGCTGTTGTTTGCGCGTAACCGTGCGGTGATTGAACCATTGAGCAGCCTCACTGCCCAGAAGGCAAATGGAGGCGGCACTCCCAGGCTGAGTGCTAGGGCGGCCGCATTCTTCTCTCCATTGGGTGCCATATGGCCAACCGTTTGCTGCCTATCCACCTCCAGGCGGCCATGCTGAGAGATGCAAACACCCGCACATTGGACAGGGTTACAGCGTACCGCTGTCTGATGCAACCTCAACAGATTTATTACAAGCGACAGGGCTGGCAAACAGGGAAAAACACAGAAACTAACACTGAAAACAAAGACACAAACAAAGACAAAACACACAAGAAAACTAGCAACCTAAGCCACGCCGGGATCTTCCTGCGGTGCATCACACCCCGCATGGAAGTCCGAGCCGACGTTCACGGCGACACGAGAGACACGAGAGAGGGACTTGTAGTATATGCGCGCGTTGCCCTTGCACAAAGCACAGCTGAGCTCCCGGCGGACGCCACGTACGAAGGCGGCCTTGGACTTCAAAAGATTATTTTCGCCTCAAGGCCACGTCAACGGCCTTGCAAGGGTCTCTGCAAACCTCGAAATACGTGTTCATAGCAAGCAGTTACAATCCTCCTGTCTTGTACTCAAGCTGCACAAACAGTGAGGATAGGACCACTTTCTGTTATGGCAGGTCTACATTCCACTGGCGAAACATTAACACACAGCGTTATTCATTTTTGCCGTGGGTTCCATTGTCCTGGTTCAAACGTATCCGAATTTTCCGGGGCACGTGCGGCATGTGAACGTTGGGCCATGTTTCCGACATCCTCGTTGTGGCCCTGCAAGTCATTTAATACCATGTCACACAGATTGCATAACCTGATGCTTACTGGAATGAGCTGGCTGGAACTTTATAAGCATTCGGCAAAACACACTTCACTGAACTTCCTTGGCACATGGCAGATCATGCATTACCCTATCATATGGCTTGATGCGCAATGGGTGAATTTGTTTATTTGTACGCGGTAGTGTTGTAAAATGATACATCGCCATCATACGATTCAGGTCAGAGCTGCACATGTATGCCACCATCAGTAACCTATGCAGTAACCCATGGTTCCCCTTCCTTGTTGTTCACTTCAGCGACCTTGTCGTGTTCCAAATGCCGTGGAACAGCGCATGCAACCTCAGGTGCATACCGGTGACGAGGACACACTGGATAATTCTGAGGATGCGATAACATTGTGAAAACACGTTATCTCTCCGTCATCCCAAGAGCCTGGGTATTGCTTGGGTCGTATGCGCATACACGTGCTGTCGACCACTACTTGAACGTGAAAGCTACGACAAGGAATGCATCAGCAATGCATGCCAGATGCAGCGTTTGGCCAGAACCTGTGAATCGGGGGTTCAAGGTGCTCGAAAATGCATGGGTTTTTGGGATGGAACTGGGGGTCGAAACCCATTCTGGCGAAGCAATGACCAGGTACATACCAATTGCCGCAGGAACGCGTCCATGTTGGGGCCGTCCACCTGCTGCCCAAGAGTGGCATTGCGGATGCGCCGCTTGCTCTCCTCCGCATCCACCACCCGTGCGTTCTCCGCGGCCTGCTCGCGGGTCTGTCGCAGCCTGCAGAACTGCTGGGCTTAGAAGCAGTGTGACCGCACATTCGCAACAACCACAACTGCACTGTTCCAACACCACGCCCCCCAACCAGCCAAGCACCCGACCTCCGCATGTATCATTTTCATGAAGAAAATCCCAGTCTCGCAGCAGCTGCAGCAATTATGTATGATTGTACTGTCTTTCGACATTGTAGATGCGGCGGCCATCGCCAGTGTAAGCGCGCCAGCAGAAGACTTCATGGTTAGACAGAGTAGTTGCAAGTTCATGCATTGCATGCGTATAACGATGGCTCACATGCGCCCTGAGCTGAAAAAATCTTTGCAACCCCTTCACTTTTCGTATGGTTCACGTAGAACTGCGGAGAATACGGCGCTGGAAAGGAAGAGAAACAGCCACTCCCCTTCCTAATCCTATTATCCTATCATTTGCTCCTGTGGTGTGGATGATGCACCAAGAAACGGGGTATCAAACAGCACTGCACGCACACTGGAAGTCGCACGACCTTGATGCAGCACCACTGGGTGCGCATCAGCAACTCCAATGGCTAGCGCTGCATCAGGCTTGCGATTTGTGGATCCGGATGCCTGAAAATGTATCAATTTTGCGTACAGGGATGGGGGCTGGAACAAAGTTTGGGGAAGCAGTGCCAAGACCGCTTTCGGCGCACACCGTTCCATGTCCTCAAGCGTTGGAGCCTGCGCGCGGTGGCCATTCAGCCAGGAGCGCCATTCAGGGGCCAAGCAGTCAGGGTCATAGTCTGCCATGTTGAATGCTTTGAACAGTTGCACCTCACGCTTTTCAAAAACGCGCCCCCGGTCGTCATTTGTGTCCCATCTGCGTCCACCCTGCTAAACTTAAAATCAAAGACGAAACAGACCCAGGTCAATTGATCATTCTGAACAGCGCATGGAATGCAAGACATCTGCTATGTGAGTGTTTTGCCGTTTGCAGTCCAGGACAAAGCTGATAGAACGGCCCTGGTGAGTAGGACAGGCACGCTCACAGTCGGTGTGCAAATGCTCTTCAAAGTCATGGCGTTTTTTCCAATGTATTGGCTGTATGAGCTGGTGAGGTGGTGCACAAGGATGAACTCGATACCAGCGTCTTTCAGAGCTCTGCATCGTCCTGTGTAGTGGCAATGCTGTGATGTCCCGCCGCAGATATGGCAACTTGGCCTTCGTAAGCGGCGGTGCTTTAGGAGGGCATGACTGTCCCTGCTGCTAAGCCGGGCAATGCCGCATTGCAAGTGCGAGTTTTGGGCAGCTGTCCCATCTTGCAGTCTATGTATCCCAGACAGTACGTGTACTTTTCACATCTCACTAGCAACATGACCGGACCATGGTGTTCAACGCCAGGTGCTTGCTCAATTCAGACGGGGCGTGGTGTCGATTGTGTTTCCCAGAAATCATCATGCATGTGTTGACATGTGCGCACCTGTAAAATTTGTTCCCTGCACGGTCCACGCCCACAAGCTGCCTTCCTTGAACCCAAGTCCTCCAGAACTCCCCAAGCCGTGACCTCAACATTGCACACTATGCTGATGGTGATGTGGATTCCCAAGCACTATTGCCACGAGCACAAAGCACCAAAGGCAGTCGTACTACCAACGTAAGGCGAGAAATTGACATCAATCGGCATATTCTAGCAACTACAAGCATCAACGTGAGTACCCTATGATGTGAAGCACGAAATTGGGAGCACGATCTGGGCTCTTCGACGTGCGCTTTGACATGGTCCAACATTGTCGGCGTAAGCTTGCGTCATAGCGAATGCTCAATGGATATATCCATGGTGTGGTTGACTTCATGCCCTTGCCGCCCTGCAGGCTGCGTGGGACTTGTGATGTGGGTAGCAGGAGACTGAGTCATACCGCTCCTATTTCTCCTTCGGGAGATAGTGTCTGCTCATCGGTGTCGCAACAATGCAGATCAGTTTGCGAAGCATGCAAGTTGTGTACTGGAACTAATCAGTTCGTCTTGCCTAGCATTTTCTTCTGATCAGGACATTTGTTGCCCCTTCCGTTGTCGTTCGAAACATCGCTCCACCCCAAGTTCTGTTTCTGGTTACCTGTTTGCCTTGACTTTCTTTGGTACTCTGGCTAGCCGTTGAGGTATTCTTGTGTTGCTGTGTGCCTTCCGCAGCGTAGGCGTGGCATAGGTCGGTATCAAAGACATCACCATGGCGACGGCAGCAGAGAGTGGGGCAATTATTGCAGTTGGGGAGGTCGTTCCAACCATTCCTGCAACTTTGCCTGCACTCTCAGTGGTGGACACCCAGACAAGGCAGATCGGGCTCATCATACCCCCACCTGACATCAGAGCCATCGTTGACAAAACCGCAGAGTTTGTCGCCAAGAATGGTACGCTCATCACCATTTACACGTTTTCTCTGCAGCACGCGAGTTCTGTGTAGCTTGCGTCAACTCTTGTCGCTCATTTTGATCCATGGCACATGTGCTCATGGCTATTGCAATCTGATGGGTCAGAGAAAGACAGGGTTTGATGCACGTGATCACCATGGAAATTTTTTGCACACTTTTGAGCAGTACATACCCACGGTGGGAGCTGGAGTGTGCTGCCCTTCTGTACTCTGCCCAGGGTTACTTGGATGAGTTCCAGCAAGTCGAATGCATGCTACGAGAGGACCAGGGCATCAACGCGCCGTATCCCTCTGTCATCAGCACAAGATCATGCAGTTCTCAGCAGGACTTGGTCTGCAATGCTACGTGGCAACCTTTAGCTCGCTTTCGCTGCAGGAACCGATTTTGAAAAGAAGATTTTGGCTCAGCCCAAAAGCAACAAATTCAACTTCCTGCAGCCCACAGACCCCTACAACAAATACTACAAATACAAGATCATGGAGTTCAAGGACGGTCCTGAGGCTGCAAAGGCAGCGTTTCAGGCGGGTGGGTCTGCAGTGGGCGCGTCAGCTCCTGCTTCAGTGGTCGCACCGCTTTTGCCGCCCACGACAGCTCCCGACGTACCTCCCCCAACACAGGCCCTTGAGAAGCCCGCGGACGAGCTGTACACCGTGCACACACCTGCAGGCCTCATGTCTTCAGATCTGGACATCATTAAGCTGACAGCTCAGTTTGTGGCTCGAAACGGTCGCCAATTTATGACCGGACTGCAGTCCCGCGAACAGCACAACCCTCAGTTCTACTTCCTCAAGTCCACTCACTCGCTCTTCACGTTCTTCACGCAGCTGACAGACGCGTACTCGCGTGTGTTGTTTCCCACCAAGGAGATCAAAGAGGGACTCGAGAAGGACGTCGCAGACCGGGACGCCATCCTTGCTCGGTGCGTTTGCAGATGCTTCATTCGTGGCGCACGCTGCTGTTGGTGCCGTGCTTCTGAAGCAATTGCACGCGATGTTGCACTAATCACCTGTATTGAACGAGCACGCAGTCCCAAGTAGTTCTCGGAGATGCCAGTATCCATATGGTGCGGTCGTGTTGTAAAGAGATATATCATCATCAGCACGTCTTTTCCGGCGCTGCGGACTCGGATTGTTGTCTTGGATTGCATCTGTGTCTTCGACCCTATTTTCCTGCTGCAGGTGTTTGAGGCGACTGGAGTGGACTCGTGCACGCGAAGCCGAAGCTGACGAGGTTGCAGCTGAGCGGGAACGAGAGCGAATGGCCATGCTCGTCATCGATTGGCACGACTTCACCGTTGTACGAACCATTGAGTTTGAGGAGACGGAGGATGAAACGTCCCTGCCACCGCCGCTCACGCTCAAAGACGTCATCCAGATGAACAAGGCTGGACCCATCGAGGGTGCGCTGCTGTTGCTTCCGTGTCCTGTCGATTGTTTGTAAGGGACAGGTATTCGAACCAAGACGCACGATTGGATAAGATTAAGCGCGCGATGTTGAAGTGTGTTTTACATTCCGGGTTGTAAAATGATTGTTGAAATGGCAATGATCGTGAAACTCACATGCGGAACTGTATAACTTGTCACGGCCTGTCCTTGTCGGAGGGCATGGTGCATCGCTTTGCTTTGTGTAAATGGGCCTCACCATTCCCAGTAGTCTCCTTATTTTCTTGATCGTATTCTAAACTCCAGGTTCATGAGTCATGATGCATGGCATCCATCATGCAAGCATTGGAGTGTTTCAGCCGCTAATATGACTTCCTCTCTG
Source organism: Nuphar pumila (assembly GCF_984573655.1). Classification (NCBI taxonomy): domain Eukaryota; kingdom Viridiplantae; phylum Streptophyta; class Magnoliopsida; order Nymphaeales; family Nymphaeaceae; genus Nuphar; species Nuphar pumila. The sequence continues at coordinate 10,048 of NW_028323343.1, read as the reverse complement.
GAACGTGATTGCTTGGTCACACATCGTCAGTGTTGGAACACACCAAGCTGACCCGGTAATGTCATGCTGGGCAGTATATGCGTTATCATCGCGTACGCTAGGTTCGGGACGGCTGAGATTCAGTGACTATCTCGAAACATTTCGTCACAGCCAATACCTGCATCTCATCGCAACACGGATGGCACAGCATCGGCACATAGATCACCAGGGGTAACTATGCCTACAACCGCTTGCGCTGGCTTGTCTGTGAGACGCGTTTGAAAACTGTTTTGCAACCCCTTCCCTAGTGCATGCAATAACACAGTAGACTCATGGGTAGTAGCCTGACTTCTCCATGTATTGCCCCTTGCAGGACCCCACCTCACTCTCTGAGGCTCACTCGGTTCAGCACCCACAACACAGCAATCCCAGAATAGCTAACAGAGTTAAGGGGGTAGTCTCACAATTTTTGCGAACTTCCGTTGGGCATTGCACCTTGTGTTCCTATCTTCGGGCTCCATTTACTCGCAACATAAGCGATGTATTGGGCGGTACAAAAGCGCAGTTGGCTGCCCATTTGTCGGATCAGTGCCTGCACAACTACATGATGAAAACAGCATATATGGTACCAGACGGATGCATTTTAGGCGCAGCCATGTAGAGCGCATGAACAAGAACTGACACACTGCTTACTATCGTTGCAGAGGAGGAGGAGGAGGAGGAAGTCGAAGAGGGTGGCGCAGCGAAAGAAGCAGAGAAGGTCGGCGAGGCGACTGAAATGGACGAAGAGGAGGCAGCGCTGGTGGCCCAAGGACAGCTGGCACCCCCGACACAGGCTCCTCCAGAGAGCCGAGCGGGAGAGGTTGTGGTTGAAGCTGACGATGAAGCTGAAGCGCCTGTCAAGGTGCGCTTCGCCGCCGTGACTTGCAGCGACGCTCTGCAGTGCCAGTGCTTCGCCAGATCGGGTTTCGACCACCATTTTTGTCCCTCAAATCCATGCATTGTTTGGCATCCGGACACGCAAATCAAACGCTTTGACGAAGCGCTTTGCAGTGCCAGGCAGGTTTTGGTACTGATCGGTACCATCCGTTGTTGACGTGTTGCCAAGGCTTCTCGGTACGTTAGACAGTAAGTTGAAATGCATGTATGTGCCACAATTTATCACTATTGCCGCGCATACAACTAGTTCATCACAGGCATTCTATGTCAAACTTGCGTTCTTCTCTGTCCTTGCGAGTATCGCATGCGACGTGGGTGCCTTGACATGTGCGCCGCCTTGCTGTTCCCGCTCTCGCTGAAACTTTTACACGATTGGCTGTGGGTGCTGTAGGAGACTTAGCAGGATACAGTCTACTCGCCCTAGCAGGATATGGGTGCTGTGTTGAGGATGAGCGCAACTATATGCATCACCGCTAGTGATATCGGTGACTCTCTAGCAGTCTATCCGCTGTGCAGGTCGTGAAAGACTACAAGCGCACACCAACGGGGCAACAATACGATCCCACCAAGTATGTGGTTTCGCCTATCACCGGAGAGCTTGTGCCGCTCTCGGAGATGCAGGAGCACATGCGCATCAACCTCATCGACCCGAAGTGGAAGGACCAGCGCGAGTCCATGCTGGCCAAAATCAAAGAAACGACAAAGGCAAACGATGTGGAGATCATGTCGAATCTGACGCGGCTCGCCGGCACTCGGCCGGACGTCTTTGGCTCGTCATCGGAGGAGCTCACAGCGGCAATCCAGCAGGTCGCGCTGCCCAAGGACGGCCCTGCGGCCCCCCCGCGTCCGGACCGGTCCCACCCTCCCCCCTGCAGTTGGGCCCTGCGCCCGTCGGAACCGCCAATCCCCAGCTTCCCTCCGGCCGAGGTGCGACTTTGTTTGTTGTACTTTCGTCAACAAAGCCTTCATCAATGATGATGATAATGATGTATCTTCACAACATATCTCTTCGAATGTGCTGTCTTGGTTGCTTGTTGACTATTTCCTGCTATTGTCTATGTCATGAATGACGTATCTTGACAACATTACCGCATCCACATGGACATTGGCAACTCCAAGAATGTTTTAGTATGGAAGTAGTAGGTTCACTATTTTGAATGCCAACGCTGTTTGGCCACGCCCTTTCTGCGACGCATGGGCGAGTAGATGGTTCGCCCCAATAGGCGTGTGTACACTATGGTGCCCGTATCGTGCTTGTCAAAGGCAATATGGCATATGTTGACCTTGCTGCACAGGGATGGTTACTCGTGTGAGTGAAGCACTTGTGCGCTGGGTCAAGCCTCTCACATAACACGCCACGTGCAAATACAGTAGCTATACAAACAGGAACATGGTCGGTATGATGTTATTGACTAGTTCTGACTTTATATTTTGCGGATTAGTCTTTTTATTTCAGTATGTTCTTCATTCAAGCCTTTTGTCACGGCACGTGCAGGGCCGACGCTGGCGCCCCTGCCAGCCAACCCGCCTGGCGTCAGCGCCCCTCCGCCTCAGTCGCAGCCCCCACTCCCGCCGATGTCCGCCCCCCGGCCGCAGGGTCTGCCACCGCCGCCGATGGGGCAGTCCATGCCGCCTCGAGGCCTCCCCCCTCCGCCGCAGGGCCAGATGGGGCCCCCTCAGGGCCACCTGCAGCGGCCCCCCATGCCGATGATGCCGCCACCTGGTATGGCGCGCCCAATGGTCCTCCCACGGCCCCCAGGTGGGATGGCCATGCCCCCCCCCCCCAGTGGCATGCCGCCGATGCCAATGCCGCAGCCCCACTTCCCGCCGCCCCCAACCGGGCATGGGGCTCTCCCTGCTCTCGCGCCAGCTCACGAGGAGCCCGACTCAAAGCGCCGGAAAACAGATTCAACGGCCCTTCTTCCGGAGGCGCAATTTTTGAGCCAGCATCCGGGGCCTTGCCAGGTGACTGTGCACGTGGCAGACGAAGGGGATGCGCCCTTCAATGGCCAAGTGCTTCAGGTGGACATGACGTCCGTTGGGGAGCTAGTTTCTGAGCTCAAGAATCGGCTGGCAAGCATGCTGGACACTCCTGCAAACAAGCTCAAAATAGAACGGCCTGGTGCCGGCTTTTTGAAGGACGATCTTAGCTTGGCACATTACAATGTCGCACGTGGCATGCCGTTGCATTTGAGTCGAAAGACTCGCGGGGCAGGTGATTGTTCAGTTGGTTGCCGTGGCAATTGCCGCACTTTCGGCCTTGCAGTGCTATTTGTAACTATTACTGTATGGGTAATGCCGCTGCGTTTGTGTCTATATGGCATGAAGCGGTTTGCTTAGGTAACATGCATTACATTGGGCAACCTTTTGTGCAGAACGCGCATCCCGTACGAGTCCACCCTGCTCAGAATGCAGATATCACTGGGTTTTGGAGTGATACCCAGTCCACAGACATTTTGTGTGGGCAAAACACCGGTGATACATGGGTCATGTACAACAATACTGCAACACGCACTTAAACATAATCCATGCTACTTCAATGAGCAAACACCTTCACAGCTTGCCAGGGACATTTTTCTCACAACCAGCATTCTGCATGGCAAAGTGCCATGCAGAATTTTCCAATCTGTGGATGCATCCACCCACACGTTTACATATGCACGTATGGTCACTATATCCCCTCAGGCTACAAATTCGTGCAAATTTCTCAGGTAAGGTGCCGTACACGGCCTTGAGCACCAAGGGCCGACATGGCATAACCATTGGCGCCGTAGACGTCAATTGACATCATACTGAGCACTGTCCAGGCTTCCAGTCTACTTTGGGTACATTGATGGCCCTCCCCGGGCTTCTGCAGTTGCTTCACTGTTGCTTGCTACATGGCACATCATAAGCTGTTTGTCGGCAGCTCAAATATCAAGCTTTGCTCCACAAATCAGGAAGTTCAGGACTTGTGCGGGAAGTGGTCCGCTAGCCCTGCATCGATGAGACATTCAGCAAGCATCTCAACCATGAAACTTGTGGCGGACAACCAATGCTGCAGCGGCTAAACGCGACAGCCGCTGCAACAGGACTGCCGGCCCCATCCCCCTCGGGAATGCGAATGACCCCGGAGGCACAATTTCTTGCAACTTGGACTGCTGTTGTGATCCTCCTCGATCAAGGCAAACCTGGCAAGCTCCTTCAGCGCCGTTGTCCCAAAGAGGAAAGCACGAACCAGACGATTCTGGCAAGCTGCTTCGCCGTCGTCCTGCCAAGGCAAGCATGCCAGAGCATGTTCACAAACGAGCTGAGTCACCTCGTCACGACAAGCCGGCGCGTGGAGTGCTGAAATCCTCGGTCCACGAAGTACTGTACATCGGCAGGGCCACGAACAGGCACGCAACCAGGCGTGCGTTGCGCAGTGACACGCGTGAGCCACCGAAGGTCTTTGTTTACCGTGGGATGAACGGAGTATGCTGCTGGCCCGTTGGGCACGCATCCGACACGGCCGGGTACAAGCCGTTCGTTGTCATGCTCTCGTGCAAGGGCACGTGTGTCTGGGACAATGGTGCTACTACCGTCGATTTCTCGGAGTACATGTGTGCCAGAAGGAGCAGGGGGAAGTGGTCTCCCAGCGGCCTGCACAGCAGCAGTTCATTGATGTATTTCGTCACTATATTGTTTTTGTTCCATCCCAATTTGGTTCATTTTTGTGCAGCGCGGTGACACTACCGATGAGATACCCAACAGGAACTCTCAAGGGTGGGCAGTCTCTGGACACACATGATGAGGAGATGGTAGATTGCAAGCTCCTATAATGAGGGCAAGCTTGATGTGAGGTGTCCTGTTTTCGGGTTATCGGGCCCTGCCTGTGTAAATGTAAGGTTCCAACCGCAAGGCTGGGGTCACCGCCGGTGACTCACTGAGTATTGGAGCGTACCCATATCTGAAAGGGCGGCTTACATGCTGCATATACAGGAGAGAAGCCCACATGTGGCATGCACATACCTTGCCTCATAGATACTTATGACTTGCAAAACTCTCATCATTTGGCAGAACATGGTCATCCTGTAAGTCTTTGAGAGTGCAATTCGCAAGGCGGTAACAAGCACGTAGCTTACCGTACGACTGGTTGCCGTCGCCGAATGCTTTGATTTTCCCTTTGGAGTCAGTTTTGAGAGACAGAGGAGCATAAGCGAGTGGGCCTGATAGCTCTCAATGTTGGGCATCCCATCGCAATCCCATCGGAATCTCTGTTGGGAGTTGATCTCTTGACAACGATTTTGAGTATGGGTTGCGACGATCTCCCAAAGGAATTGACGGGCCGTTTTTTTGGTCAGCTGTGGCTGATCTCCTTTCTTGCAGGGTACAAGACGATGGAGAAGACATGTCAGGTCAGGATATGGTAAGTCAGGCTGGTCCAGGTACGCCTGCCTTAGATGAAAGTAATGGTGGCACTGATTCCCAAGTAGTTCTTGGATTTGCCAATGTCCATGTGGATGCGGTAGGGTCGTAAAAAGATACATCATCATCATCGCACAATCCGCGCCGCATTCTGACATCACATGAGCACACAGGCCTTGCAAGACAGGGCTGTTGGGGAATCCTTCAGGGTCGTAGGGTACCCGAAGTCAAAGGCAACCGCACTGTTAGACTCAAGCGGTAGCATGGAATGGAATTGCACTTTCTAACTAGAACACGGAGGACAAAGACTCACCATCATGCGGTCCCAATCCATGGGCCTAGTTGTGTACTCCTTGTAACCTGGGGCATAGAAGTTCTGTGGTCGTGACTGCTCCCAACTTGATGTCTGGAGCAGCTTCTTGCTCATCGATTCGTACTGGACATGCCCAATCCGCCCCGGCAAATGACTGAATCGGTCTGACTTCCAGATGAGCTTGCCCTCAAACAATGACTGGCGGTCCTTGTCCCTTAGCAACGGCTGAAATTTGCTGTTTGTCAGGATCACTTCGCCATCGATGTCTGCGTCGATTTTTTGCATCTGCAAAGAGCAAGGACACAAACTAGATAGGAGCACACCAGGCCTAAGTGAGCGAACACTATGCCGAGGAGGACAGTGATTAGCCAGAATGGGGATCAACCCCCATTTCTCCCCCAAAGTCCATGGCTTCGCGGCCCCAGCAGCAACCTGGCTGGCCTGGGTTGCCGACTTTTTGAGCTCACAAGGGCTGTATGCTGCACCATGGTGTACACTCACCTTGACCGGGGCATGCGTTGTCTATTGACCATATAACAGTGTCCTCAGGTACCTTCTAGATGGTACTAATCCTCGACAGGCACAACTGCAACTCCATGCCATCAATGCTGATACTTACCACATCTACATTGATAGGGTCAACCTTTGAGGGCTGCATGGAAATAGGATATAAAATCAAAAGCTCATAGGCCGCTAGCTACGCAACATCTCTGACACACACGAGCATTCGGATCTGGCGTGTGGCATGTGCATATCTCGCCATGTTCTGGCAAGCAACGGTTCCATTCGCTGGATGAGCGGAAATGCCAAAACGTGGCTAAAGTTGAGGGGTTCACACCCGATTGTTGAAGCGATTTCCTGGTTTGAACAGGTACCCCTCTTTGACGTTGGAACTCAGGTTGATGGTGCGGTACTTTCCACCGATCAATTTCGTGCTTTCCGAACAAGGGAGCTCGCTGTGTCCAATCATCGGCTCCCCCCGGCAGAACTGCGTCTTGTGTGCGGCCCAGCGAGGCGCCTTTTGGAACGAGCTGAAATGACTTGCCATCCCAAATAACGTCCTTGTGATTTGGGCCGTACGTTGGAGCTGCCGAGGGCAACACAAGGCCTCGCGCAAGGGCACGACTGTCGAAGGTGTCTTGCTGCTCCATGACGCCTCTGCAGTTCGCATATAATTGTGTTGCGCACTTGAAGGCACTGTTCACCGCAAGATAAGTGACACGACTGCGTCAAGATTCAGACACGTATATGCATGTCGAACTGCCGCTTCCAGATGAAGTACGCGCTGATAGACTTATTCCTGTCCAGAAGGGAAACGCGCATACACGGCAACGTGTCCATGCCGCCATGGACCAACGCATGACCATCATTAATATCGTTTTAATCTCGACATACGTGCAGGGCGAAAAGCCGCACGCCATTACTTCGTGCGAAATACAGGCAACCAGTGCTCAAGTGGACAGCACGGCATCGGCCAATACGTTTCGTCGCCTACATGTGAAAGCGTGCCATGGCGGGTCAAATTGAAGATCAGGTAACACAATGCATATCGTCAGCTCGATCGACGCGTCCAAGATGAGTATAGCGACTCATTGCTGGCCAGTGCCGAACATTCCCTCACGAGTGCCTGGCCCCAGCTGTGTCTCTGATACAGAAGAATTCTCATGATAGCCCAGTGCCGAATTGAAATAGGCAATTACATATAGCTTCCCACGGCATCTTTACTTGGTTTTTCCTGGAATCAGCCGATGGTGTTGTTTGTGTGTGCTGCAGCAGTTTTGCTCGCTTAAGCGATCACCAAACCACTCTCAAAGCTGTGAGTTCAAAGTGCCACCCTCAACCATGTGATATACATGGAAGCAATTCATGCGATCGACCCACTGAACCGTTGATTCACAATGTGTTACGTACCTTGCTTGTCGAAATTCTGCATTCGATGACATCATTGCACTGCCAGCGCGAAATTCAAAGTATCTAGGGCTGCAACACCCTTAAGTACTCCCTGCACATGTGCGTATCAATTTGGGGTGCATGGCCTCCACTCGTCGTTTCCTCATGAGCAATTGACCATGGGCCCTTTTTCAGCTTGTCCTATCTCAGACCCATGTGGGGTGTCACACTGAAACTGTAGAACGTTCAACAGCAAAAAAAGCCGTCCAGCACCCTGCAAACACCAGTGATTATCTCTAAGTAGTGCATGCTTGTTTACGCTTGCATCCCAGCCTACACCCATGATTTTCTGTCATGCTTTTTCAGTCATTTCAATTCTCAATTATCTCCAGATAGCCATGTGTAGCCAATATATAGGGTTGGCAGTTGCTTTTGTGTTGTGCACGACTGAGACTCAGTCTGAGTGCTTTGTGCAGCCGACGGACCCCAGTTTACATGTGGTGGGATATCTTCATCTTCGGCACGGCTGGCACAACGTTACCAGAGCGTTCGTTTGTTGCTGTTGAACAATTGCACAGGAATAGTATAAGGGTATTCGGCATGGAGCGACCCCCACGCTTCTGTGTATGATATGCACTACGATCGTTTGAGTGGCAGGACACAAGATAATAGGGGATGATGTTGTGCGGGTAATGTGACCTTGTTATCATGGACCTTTCACAGCGAATGGACGTGCGCTGGGGCCTCCTCAGTCAAGCTGTTCGTGATCTCGATGTTGCAAAAGTGGAAGCTTGTGCCATCGAGGAGCTCAGGCTGCCGAGCGTGAATTATAGGGTTATTCAGCGAGCCCTGGAAGAATACTGTTTCAGCAAGGTCAGCCTTTCCCAGCCTGGCCAGCAATTCAAGCGCTATGTTGTTCCTCCTCGCTGGCCGTCGTCTCACGTTCTTGGGAAGTACGAGCAGTACGTGCATGGAACCAACCCTGGCCGTTTCGAACAACAAATGATCGTGGTCATATCAGTCTGACCTTCAAACAGACAGAGCCACTGAAAGAATTGTCACTACTCAATTCTCTCAGGGGTCCAGGTACTCATCTGCGCATTGTCATGCATGTTCAAGCTGCTCCATCCAACACTGGCACCTCACGGGATATATGGCAATCTGAGGCGCCTCCTTCAACTTTTAACAATGTTGCATGTGGAATGTAGGTCAGTTTAGAGGAGCGAGCACTGTTCGTCCTGCAGGCAGTGCTCGTGGTCAGGAGGGACCTGAGGCACCTGTTCATGGAGTTGCTTCACGAGAACACAGCAAGCTGCTCCAGGTTTGCCACCAGTACTGCTGATACTACTAACAATGATGGCATATGCCAAACGTTTCTCCGTAAATTGCAGCATGTTGAGCCATACATACAAGGCCATACATGGGATACTCTTCTCCATGAAGCCCATACAAGGATACATGGGATGGCTTAGATAGTAGCATGCATATGATGCATGCTTGATCATGCCGTCATGGTCGTGACAAGATCCGCTCGGAGTGCAAACACTTGAACCAACAACTCCCAAGTTTCCCACTCATGTGTGCACCCTCCATCAGCGGTTTGGGCGTCAGTGCGAACAGTCAGTGATGATGATGGATCTGTGAACGCAACTGAATTCAAAATAGGGGGCATGCCGCACAGCTCACCAGCTGTGCCTTTGTCTGGAGGCATTCGTATCATCATATGACCGAGATCTGGGCTTCGCCGTACGCTTGTGCTGTTCCTTTATGTTTCGGTCTTGTGTGCCAGTAGCGGGGCTGTCCGAGATGCTGCGGTCGCGTCATTCCTCACCTTGGCGGTCCCGGATGTTGACTCATCACGAGTGGCAGTCAAAGTCGCGACATTGATGGGTCTCACCGTCGAGGAGGTCGGGGGTCTTCCCGTATTGAAAGAGCTCACAGCCAGGCTGCTGAACAGAGCCAACAACGGCTACACAAAGATCGTGACACCCATCGTTACGCTGCTGATGCACTTTCCGGTTCTCAAAGACGAGTTTGACCTCAATGGCGTGCTGCGCTTGCTCATCGATAAAGGGCAGCAACCTCAGGCGTGCTTGCTTGCCGCCGAGCTAGATCGCCAAACCCAAGTGCGGCTTTTCACGCTGCCTTGTCTGCAGTTCCAAGAGCAGCGTGACTCGTTGTGATGACACTGTATTTGTTTACAACACTCCCATATCCACACTACGGACTTGGCAACTCCAAGGCCTACTTGGAAGTTAGTGCTACTATTGCGAGTCAATCAATCCAAAAAGGGTGTCCCATGAGCATTTCTGCCAGTCCATGTGTCTTGAGATATGGCATTGCACATGCATGTGATCTGCAACGCTTTGTGCTGGCCCAGAGGGCAGCAGAAAGTATGCACATTCAATGGCGCATATGATTTGGCAACGATGTGGCACGGCATCCTCATGCGGCAGGGTTCTTTCCCAGGTAGGTGAGCAAGCAGCATGAAAAGCAAAAGGAGGAAGAGTGACTTACGGCAAGGGGAGCTTGTGGCAAACC
>NW_028323342.1:0-59125 GCF_984573655.1 Nuphar pumila | reverse complement strand
CGATCTCTCTCATTGACTGGAACGGTGCGTCTCGGCGAGTGACCATTTATATTGTAGTCATATTGTAGTCTAGACACAAACTGTTAGAAATGGTGTTGCGCAATGCGGCTCGGGGATACCTGTAGGTACCGAAAATCAGGATGTCCGGTGAAAAAATACATGGAGAACCGAACGCAGGGCAACCATCAAGTCTTGTCTCTAGACAACTGTGCTCAACTTGAGTGCGGAGGCTCTGTCCATGCAGCGCCCATTACCTGCTGCTGTCTTGCAGGCGCTGCAAGACAGCAGCAGGCGTGCAGCTAGGGCTGTATGTGGGCATTTCACGGCACGGTAGACAACAGCAAACTTGCTGTTGAAGACAACACCACGATGGCAATGGCATGTGTTTGAAAAGAAAGCAATGAAGCAATATTGCTCGTGTTGCATCCTTCAGCATGTCAGACTTGGACATGTAGACCTCCATGGTTGGCGGCTCGACAACCTAGCTAAAATGTGCACTTGTTGCTTCAGCGTACTATCAAAATGATATTCAAAGCCCGTTGGGTACGGCCCCATTCAAACGAGGGCACATGGTAGCCAAACGATTGATTGGTTTGTGCTAATTATGTGCTGTATGCATGATATTGTAACCTCGTGTGAGCAGAGGCAATGGTGCTGGGATTACTGGTGTGAGTAGCTGTGTGAGTAGGATTACTGTGTGAGTAGCTCCTCATGCACCGCATCGCAAGGTTTGCTGGAACAGGAAAGGTGGAGCTTGTGAGCACATACAGTCCTATAACGGAAGCTTTTTGCACCTACTACTGGCTGTAGAGACACGCAAATGCCTACCCTTGCCTCAATATTTCCGAAGTTGCGATAATGAGAGAACGCCACTATGCAAGGCCAAGTCAGAAGTGCTGGCGCCCGAATCCTGAGGTGCCTGCAACGATCCACGCTGCACGCTAATGGAAATGTCGCACTTTCATTATCGCAACTCCAGAAATATTTAGACAAGGGTAGGCATTTGCGTGTCTCTACAGCCAGCATCTGAGGTTTGAAATGTCATCTTTTTGGGGTGTAGTCCATCTGAGGTTGGGGTTAGTTCTATCTAGCGATGGATTGTTTCGATATGCAGGCCGCTTATCTAGCCATTAGGCCCCTAGGATGACATCTTAAATACATTCTTTGTCAGCTTGCTGTGTCCGGGGTAAGATAGTACCTTTCTTACACCGCACTGAGCGTGCGATAGATAGGTGAATCTTAGCGCGTTGACGCGAATGTGCTTGTAGTGAGGCTTCGCTGCAAGTGCATATAGCTTGTTGCGTTTGCTGCTCCTCGAGCTTGTGGCGTGTATGCGCTAATGAGCCTGTAGACAACCCACCCAACCCATCCAGGGTTCGTTCTGAGAACTCGTAGCGGTCGAGGCCTTGCACAGTCCTATGTATGTGTTCGATACTAGCATCTTTCAGTTGCGGACAATACAAGATCTACCTGGAGATAGATCGGTCTCTCAACAGTCGAGTGTGTTGCAGGTGGCGGTAAGCAGCGCCCCGTGTTGCTCCATCACCCGGACGGCAAAGAATGCATCCTGAGACGCGTTGTCCCCGGCAAGAGCTACGAGTTGCAGATCATCCCGGTCATTGACTTTTCCAAGGCTGAGGCCGTCCGCCATCCCCCGTTGCGGCTGTTGAGATCCCGTGGAAATATCGACGACATCGGCAGCAAGCGCGCCCGCCTCAGCGGCGGCAATCGCCGCTACGCGGCACCACAACAACAACCCCGCTGCCAGCCCCACGGAAATCGCCCACAGCTCACCTGCACGCCACGGGGCTTGGATGGCGAGTCCGGCAAGGGAAGTTTTCCGTTCGCCGGGCCGCCGGGGGCCGCGTGACCGGACCACGTTTGCGGCAGTCGGAGCTGAGTCACCACAGCGAGGCGTACAGTTCAGGTGAGTTTGCCTCGAGACACCCTCATCACGCTACATCTTTTCGCGTTGCTGATGCAACTTCACAATTCGACGCATCGGTGCATTGACAATTGGACTATTGTTTGCTGCAACCAATGCAAAATAGCTCAGATAGCCATGACTGCTTGCGCTGCATTGTACAAGAATCTGGAGGTAGATCACTGCACATCAATAAACAAATTTCAACAGGCGTTGCCTGTAAGACAAAGCATGCAGCGCGTACGCCAGCAGCGGTTTCCCAGCGCTTCGCCAGACCATGATTTGTGGATCCAGATTCCTGAACAATCGTGAATTTTTTGACCAAACTGGGGGTCGAAGCTAATCCTGGCGAAGTACTGCGGTAGCTGGAAGCAAACATTCTCGACAAAAAACTTGCAGGTCATGCGAGGACCTCCTCCGTCGACTCTCATGCCGTTGGAATTACGCCGCACATTGGACCCACACCCTGCCGGAAACCTCCCCGACAGGCTCGCAATGCCTCCCCCTCCGCCCCAGCTCCCCACCACTTCCGCCGCGCCTCACATTCTGGCCACCCCAGAGGCCCCCCGGGTGCCCCTGCCACCCCTCCTCCCGGCGGACATGGCTACTACTGTCCTGCCTATCTCTGGGGCACCTTCCCGAGTGAGCTCTGGCGGCACCGACCGCGGGATGCCAGGACCCTGCTGGAGGCGCACTTCCAGCGGATGCCGTGCTTGAGGGCCGCATTCAACGCCAGGCCGAGCTTATATGAAATGTGGTACCGGTGCGATCGTCCCTCGTCGCTGTGAGTCAGAGTGAGATCGGTCAAGATGCAAGCCGGAAAAGTGGACAGCAATGCATGTCGGCCACTCCTTACTTGGTGCGATGGACGAAACAAAGTCATCGACCACCAGCAGAGAGTCTGCCCAGTGCCCTTGGCTAACTTCATTCACTTATCTGGTAGCAAATCAGCGATTGGGGAATCCAGATCTTCGATCCAGTTTTCTGACTCGGTTTTTAGCAGTCGACCTGTTTCTTTCATGAGCTGCCTTGATGATGATGTATCTCTGTACAACACTGCCTGAAGGACTGTTTCCTGCACCATGCGTATCACTCCTTTTTTCAGGGTGCGCCTCTGATAGTTGGTAGCCGTGGCATGTGCAGGGGCGATGGTGGCATCCAAGAAGCGGTTTCTACACGTTTGTCGAAAGAGTGCTCCCCTTTGCGCTGTCCACAGAGCCACAGCCGTCACTGCCGCCCCCCCCCCCCACCAGTGGGGATCGGCCACATGATCGGCCGACACTCCCCTGCCGCCACCGGGGCCACAAGCCCTGGTGGTAGCAGCTTGGCCCCAGGGCCAACCGCCCCACCAGCTGCCTCGGGCTCCACGATTCTTTCGTCGCCGGTTAGGGCCCTTGGTGCTATTGTTGATTTTGTGTCGTCCGCCTTCCAAGTCCACAGCCCTTCACACTCCAGGATGCATAACGCTGCCCCTACCGGTGCCACTGAGTCATGACTATGTTGTATCCACTCACCCTTGACTGGTGACGATGCAGCAGAGGACCTCTGACGGAGGTAGATGATGCCTAGCACTGGTGGAATGCATGTGCCTCTCTTGGCGCTTTGAATCAAAGAATGCCAGCTTCGGAATTCGGTGTCAAGAAAGGGATGACCCCAACCATTTGCGCAAGGGTGGGGCGGCTATTGCCGCTTGAATTGGGCTGACAGCAAGCACAGCGTGCATGATTATCTGACAAAAAGGGGGCGACTCTTGCGATCTAGGAGAACCTGTTTTGAGCTACTGCAACGTGAGCTTTGTCAATATCTTTTGGTTGCCCGAGCAAGACAGGAGCTGTTTGTTGATACCGTGTCAGTTTGTTGATTCGAATGTATACAGTTTGCAGAGCTCGTTCGCTCACGATTACATCAAGCGACGAGTGTCACGAACAATGGCATTGTTGTGCACACTCTGTTCACATCAACATCGCTGGGATGTTCCTATAAAAAAACACATCACATGTCAACGAATCTGCAGATGTAAAATAAGCTAGTCATCTCACAGGTTAAAGACTCAGCCGCTCGACAATGTCACAATACAAAACACAACCCAAACCCCTGAACGTGTACCTCAATCGATCTTGTACCACCCAGTCACTGGGCCCCACGATCCGGAAGAGAAGCCATGCGCCTCCCATAACAAAGACTGAAGCGTAAGCCGCTTTATTGATCCAAAACAGGAACCCCCGCTCGCCCATGTAGAGCTGGGTCGCCTTCTCGAAAGTATCCATTTGCTCCCATTTCTCCGGAAACAATTGGCTTTCTTTCCAGACCACTACCTTCTCTTCAGCCTCTTTAAACGTTGCTCGTGAATTGGCGATCTCATCCAAACCTGAGTTTCGCAGTTTTTTGCCCTTTTTTGCCTTGTCCTCCAAGAATTGCAGCCTCGTTTCGTCTTCTTCTGTGGTCGCCCGGGTACACGCAGAAGCACGCAGCGATATTGCTGGACGTCTAGAGCATGATGCACAGGCAAAGGGATGAGCTCGCGAAACGGAACAAGTGAGGATCGACATTGGTGCTGCTACGATACGATTACTTGCCAAAACGTACGCATGCAATTGTCCAAAACACTATAGCCCGAATGTGTTCATTTAGATGTTCCTACGGCGACGCCGGCGTCGACCTTGCCGTGTGGCGCTGTTGGCAGATTATGAATTGGCGGGAAGATATCTCTCAACGCCAGCGTCTGCTCACCTTGCCATCGCCGATGGCATTGGCACTGCATTCACAAGCGATGAATATTTTCAATTATGTTTTTGGTGCGGTGCCAACAGCAAGCAATGTTCTATGGCTATGGAAAGAGCAAGGTAGGAAGTGCACCCTGGGAGAGTGACATACGTATAACGTCCCTTGCGCCTACTCCGCAGGCATCAGAATGGCCTGCAACTACTTGATGCTGTGTTGTGATCTTGACTTCGAGCCCCTAGTGCAGAACGTCGGAAGGCTTGCGATAGGAAGTGTGCACCAAGTACGAACGCATTCATGTCGAAAGCCAAGGCACCATGTCCTTCTTAACGTATGGCAGTGTTCCATGATTTCGATGAGGACAATGTTGTCACCCGTATTGTTGCAGGTAGGATGCCTGGAGCGTCAAGAACACCAAGCGTTTGCAGGGTTTCTGTTCCCACAAATGCAAGTCCCCCCGGAGTATCCCACCTACCGGAAGGGTGCTCACAGCCTTGACAAGATGTGTAATTCTGTAAACATCTACATCCAACATCCGTGACAAGTCTGCAATATCTCATGTGAGGCTGTCAACCTGGCAGCACATGGGGAGAGTGGATAAGTGGATCAGTCTGCCATGAAATACATCACTACGTTCTCGAGCATACAAAGTACTCTAGAAATCCTGGCACTCAACTCCCGCTCTCACGCGCAATGGGGCCGAGGGCTCCTGAACACCAAAAGAATTTGGTGCAATGGTGCATCCAAGGACGAATGTTGCGTAGCTTGCGAAGCAATTGATGGCGAGGTGCAGAAACAAACTCGAAAAAGCTTAGAACATATTTTTGCAAACAACTAAACACGCCCCAGAGGGACATTTGCACTCGAAACAGTGGTACTCCCCTAACAACCCTGGATTCACCTTCACGACGACGCAGGCCCCTCTGCGTGTGGTACATGCAGGGTCTATAGCGAAGCGTCCACAGCAGACATGTGTATGGCATTTGCTCAGCTCTGCTCGGCGAAGTCCGACAGAAGCGGCGCCCGGGAGTCGCCCCCGGGCGTCCACGGCGACGCAGGCCCCTCCGCAGACCGCCGGCTGCCAGGGGGGAGGGCGTCCTCCGCCGGCACGGGCAGGGTCGAGGTACCCTGCGCCTCCTGGTGCTGCCTCCCGCCAAAGATCGGCTTGAGGCAACGCCGGTCGAAGCGGCGCCACCACGCGTGAATCCCGATTGCCGGAAGGTTCGTCCTCGGCACCAGGAACGAGGAAGCGCCGGTCTCCCAGGCCCATTGCGAGTCCGACACAAACGCTTGCTGACTGACGCTGACGCTACTGTACTCGCCGGCGCCTATCTGTGAGTCATTGCTGCGGTAGGAGCCGTTCGCCGGGGGGGTTGCTCGACATCCCCGAGTCCTAGCGCGTGCATAAGTGGCCCCGTGGATGGACCCATGAGCAAGGTGGAGGCCACCACGATCGATAGGGTAGCGATTTCGAGAGCTTCGTTTCCGCTCGCCTCGCCGTTGATAGGGTTGCGGAGGCGAAGGGAGAGCGCGTAGGCGACAGCGCCACGCAGGCCGGAGAACCAGATCATGACCTGGTGGGCAAGGGAGATAGGCTTGCTTCGAGTGAGGTTGACGATGAAGGCGAGTGGGAAGATGTTGAAGGCTCGCGCGAAGAGGCAGAGGGGGATTCCTGAGAGGATGAGGCCCCCAATCCACGTGCTTTGCTCGTGCGTAAAACACGTGAGGCACCTGCAGCGAGTTTCTCTCGTCAGCGTCAGGCTAGGGTAAGTCAGCTTGGTCCAGGTACGCTTGCCTCAGGTGATGGTAAAGTAGCACTGATTCCCAAGTAGTTCTTGCAGTTGCCGATGTCCATGTGAATGCGGTAGTGTTGTAAACGGTACATCATCATCAGCGGATGACTTACTGCAAATATGGTGAAATAAAAGGGATGCCTGTAATCTAGACATCAGCTGCTCAGCGCAGTTCAACTCTGCGGGTACCTGCAGGTACCGGAAAGCACACAAGCATAATGAAATTTTCGGGTTGAGAAGGAAGGTATCGAAGTTTTCATAACGGCAGAGTTTTACACAACAATACCCTGGGCCCACTGACCAGTTGTTATCTAGAGTATGGCATGAACTAGAGCATGGTATAAGACAACCCATGACCGGTGTTGACGGCAGCAGACATAGCACCATAGCTGAACCTTGCCCCTCCAGTTGGCAAGATGCAGCGTTCCTGGAGAGGAAAGCAGTGCAGGTAGTGCTTGTAAAAAGGCACATCATCATCAGGCGGTGCCATCCAGAGCGACATGCTCAATGCAACAACAAACCAGTAAAGCTCACCTGCAAGCCCAGGTATACAAATGTGAAGGTCTCGCAGATGAACGAAGCCACTTCAACCATGTCTTTGGCTGCTTGCCCCCCTTCGAACGAGATGTTGTGCATGGAGTAGTGGTTGTGGATGATGCAGCAAAGAACAGCGCGACAATGCCAGACAGGCTGAGCGCCTCGGCGATGATGTAGGAGAGGTACGCGCTCAACAACATCACACTCATCTCGTACACTGCGCCGTTGTACGCGGGGCTCCCCTGCACTTGCGCGAACTGAAGCTTCCGGAAGATCGCCGCGAAGACAAACGCTGATCCGATTCCAATGCCCAATGAGCCAAGAGAGATCTTCAAGAACCGCGCTGCAACAATACCAAACACCATATGACCACGGCAACATACGCCAAACACAGGCATAGAGAGAATTGCCAATGGCATGTTCACACACCGTCACATGTCTGTGAAAGTGCTGGAAAGCTGTTGCACACCCTGAACGGCAGGCGTTGTTAGGCCATGACTGGGATTGCCTTGCTCATGTGATGATGATGCATCCTTGTACGACACATTGTATTGCATCCTCATGGACATAGGTGACTCCACGCACTGCTAGAGAATCCATGCAGGCGCAGGCCAATGCAGATGCAGATCTATGTGAACGTCACCTGTGTGTAGAATTCTCTCGACTATCAGATGGCCAAGGGACAAGGCTGGGCAGGAGGAAATTGCGGTGGCAATCATTGAACAACGTTGATGAAGTGAGATTCATTTGTTCGAGCGACAAACGAACGGGTGGGTGACCCACGGCTGCATGCGACCATCAAACCCGCATGACTAGGACTCACGAACCGCGTTGATCATCCGAACAAATTTGCTACGCAATGAATGAACAAGATCTAACAGGCCAGAGCCAAAGGCATGAGCGTAACAGTCACGCTTCTCGCTCTAGTCGCCATGACTTCAAGGGATGACAATGATGATGTATCAAATGTGCTATCTTGGTTACTTGTTAGCTATGTCCTGCATTATCTATGTGATATGCTGATGAATCGAATGTCCTGTCTTGGTTGCGTGTTGACTTGTTCCTGCCATTGTCTATGCGATGGCAAGTCAGGCTGGTCCAGGTACGCTTGGCTTAGATGAAAGCATTGGTAGCACTGATTCCCAAGTAGTTCTTGAATTGCCAATGTCCATGTGGATGCGGTAGTGTTGTAAAAGATACATCATCATCATGTTATGATAATGTATCGCTTCATGACACCACCCCATCCACATGGGCATGGACAGTAAGCACGACCTAAAGCAGGAGGACAAGGGGTGGAAGGAGGTCCCGCACCAGTCATGCTCAGCGCTTTATTGCCCGTGAAATCTTGCCCGTACGTCTCCTCCACCGTCCCGAACAGCAAGATCGCAATAGCATCGTTGAGCACAGACTCCCCCAAACACCAGGCTATACACAAGGTGGGGGGCGCGAAGGTCAGAGAACACCGACAGCGTCGCCACGGTGTCTGTCGCTGACACCAAGGCACCATACATGAGACAGTCGTCGATGGGGATCCGTCCGAGGGAGGAGCGTTGGATCCATCCAAGTTCGAAACATGCGGTATGTTGCGAAGGAGAAGATGAACGTGGAGACAAGCGTTCCGACGATTGCGAACATGAAGATGGTGCCAAAGTTGCGAAGAAGTCGCGGTTTCGGAGGCCGAGGCCTGCTGAGAAGACGATTGGGGGAGCATCCCATAGAAGAAGGCATCAGGCGAAAAGCCCAGTGAGTCAGGCTCCAGGCCTGCAGATTATGGACAGCAAATCAGGACATTAAGCAGATGATAACAGCTGGTTTATAAGTTAAAGAAGACATGGCAAGATTTCCGATCCATTCTATTTGTAAAACGAACCAATCGGCCAGAAATCTTGCCATAACTCCTCCACCGTGAAGGTGACCTACACAAGTGCTTCAGCACGGTGAAGATGCTACACCAGGTGTTTTGGAATGGGGCGTGTCTGTTGCGTAACCATGAGAGCATAATTGCCGTTGCGCATGGCAGAGGACACACGAAGGAGAAGGAGGACAAGACGCATGAGTCAGTGATGAGTCACAAATCACTGCCTGCTTGCATGCAAATGAACATCTAGCTTGCTGTTTTAAAGTCCCCACACGACAACGTACAGCAGAATACTTCGATGCAGCTCACAATTTGTCTGCTCGACCAATCAGCAAAGCAAATCGGGGTCATGGCGTTGGAAATCTTGTTGTCTTGCCCAACCATCGATCCCTGTGTGCATACTTGGAATAGCCGAAGCTTGTGCCCCTTTAGTGCCCTAAGTAGGTTCTGCCTAGCTTCGGCATGCGCAGTCAAAGTCAGAGTTGTTCAGTGAATGATTGTTAGCGTAGCGACTCACACATGAGTTACTGCCATCTTCACTGTCCCCACTGTCAACTGCTGTCAGCATAACACACAATATTTCTGGACTGTCATAGCCGAATGTACAACCCTAACACGTTTGATTGTCAAGGAGTGCTGGGTTGAACCCTCATTTCCATCAATGACCGAGCAAAACAGGCAAATGCCCCAACTGCTGACAAACAACAGTTCCCCATGTGGTCCCTGCCACTGTGTTACTGCTGAGCATGATAATGATGATGATGTCTCTCGCTTGTTCCGACCGCTGACGTTCAATGAGCTGTACCACTTCGAATGTGCTGTCGTTGTTTCTTGTTGTCTATTTCTTGCCATTATCTATGTGATGTAATGATGATGATATCTCTGTCGTGCCAGCGGCCGCGTTTATGACAGGCTTGCTTGATCGGACCGCTGACGTTCAATGAGCTGTATCACTTCGAATGTGCTGTCGTTGTTCCTTGTTGTCTATTTCCTGCCATTCTCTATGTGATGTAATGATCATGTCTTATTTTTCAATTAGCTGAAGCGGACAAAGTATCAATCCGCTGACCCAATGGCTACGCCTTCAGCACGCTGTCGCATAATACGCTCGGCCGCATGGGCAAGCCGGCGATGGAGCTGCTCAATATCATGGCGACAACAGCGAGTGCTGGGGGCGACATTATCAAGGATGGATTTGTCGCCATGCAGTATGGGATCTCAGCCTCGGCCTATGTAAGGGCAATCAGTACCGGCGCTGTCCTCGAGTTTTACCTCGTGCCAGCGGCCGCACGTTTATGACAGGCTTGCTTGTTCCGACCGCTGACGTTCAAGGAGCTGTATTGCTTCGAATGTGCTGTCTTTGTTACTTGTGACTACTTTCTGCCATTATCTATGTGATGTAATGATGCCTCTTAAAGCACTACAGCATCCTTCGCAGCATGTCAGGAAATCTCCGGAGAGGTTGTGTTTGTATGAGTGTCCCATGATGTTCCTTTTGCAAGTTCGAGTATGTAGTTGCTTTCGGCTGGCAATATGACAATGCATCTCTCTCAGTACCTCTCCAAGCGCCAGAGAGCTCTTAAGCGAGTACACCAAGTACAGCAGGAGCGCCATCTTATTTCGAATTTGGCAATGCTCGGAACACACCCCCCGACCAGTTTCACCAGACCCTGTGATTCGCGGGCGCGGATGTAGAGTTGCCAACGTCCATGTGGGCATCTGATGATGATGTACCTTTTTGACACATTACATCATCATCAGGGACCCCGAAAATGCGTGCATTTTGTGGGGGGCGTGTGGGTCGAAACCCCAACTAGCAAAGCTGGCCGAGGCAAGACCTTTGCACATCACCAGAACCCACCCCAGATACAGCCACGACTTGAATGGGTGCACACCGCAACAATATCACACCTGACCAAATGAAGACCTGACCGCATGCCATTCCCAGAAGCATGACGGCTCCTGACGGAGGTAGGTACCGTCCAAGATGATGTTTGTGGATGACGAACGATACAAAGACTGCCAGCACAAGACTGCCCACATGGCAGCCAGCTGGATCTGCAACGAACCCTGACCGTGTCACGCCTGCGCGATTCTTGGATGAACCATGAAGCAAGAATAGCTTCCGTCAACGACAGAAAAAGATGCGGCAGTCCGCTTGGATGAGGTGGTGGTATAAACAAAAGTCGCTTCCCACACGCCAAGATGAACACGATGGCTGCAAAGAGCACATCGAGGTGGAACCGATACTGTGATGCAGATGTAGCACGAGTGCACCAAAGGACTGCAGCTGGCGTGTTCCCTGCTGATCTGTCGTACAGACAACCTGCATCTGACCATTGGCCCTGGATACTGGGACTGTATTTGTTTAGTTGCAGCTGTGACGAAGGTCAGGGGAGGCAACAATAAGGCTTGTATGTGTTTCTGTGCTATGTTTGTTCCGTCCACCCCACGGCATTGACACAGTGGCGTGGTTTCATGTGAAGCTTCCAAAAATCCGTGCGGCCAATTACGCGTCCACCTTGCGGTTCGTGGTGTTTAGTGCATGCCATTAGCTTGATGCATAACGACTATAATAGCAGAAAATGCTTATAATCGGCGTATGCCATGACGAACATGACATGCTGCCGGTCTCTGAGGACGGTGCGGCATCCGACAGCTGCAGGCATGCCCTGCCTGGCCCTGCCAATTTCAGAGGGAACTCTACAAGACGCTGGGAATCACATCGGTGCCCCACATCTCGAAGGCACGCATGGACATTCGTGTTCATACAGGAAGGACGGCGATTGGCATCGCATATGACATCTCGCCGATATGCTGACTAGCATTCCACCGGCATAGACATTCTTCGATGGACAGTGTTTCAAGCGACTAGTGCATCGGTTCCATGTCCATCGACACTTTGTCCGTCAACAATCCCGAGGCAGCACAAGCAGTGGGACAATTCCGTATAAATTCTCGACGAACACAGGAGTCTCGTCGCCACGCACTCCTGCGTGGGCGAACACCCTCTCCTTTGCTTTATGTTGATACGATTCACGTTCATATGGCAAGATTCAGCTGGCCTCTGCGGAAATCTGCCAATGAGGTGCACATTGCATTTGCGATAGGGTTGTGCACCCTGCAATGTCAAGCGACGTGACACGGAGGCCTCAGTCAATCAAGATATCATCGAGCGATACATATCGCACAATCATGGTGGATGTTATTTCATGCCGATCTGCTCCCAACATTGCGATTGCGTACCGAAAGAAGTGAATGCCCATGATTGACGCCTGCCCCTGGTAAGGGAATGATGCACGCTGCTAGGCAAATTCCCGCAAAGGGTGACTGTTGGACCGACTGTAACATGCAATAATCACCATGAGAGTCAACTCAACAATGGTTCAATGCGACATGCATTGCACTGATGAAGGCCACAGGGTTCATGAAATACGCAAGCAGATTGAGTCTCAAAGCATAATCAGCGCAACGTGAGTTATACGGGGCCTTTTTTGACTTGGTGTAGCGACGAAGGTGACACTGTGCTTTCATACTGAGGCTGCCGGTCAGGTGACTCACACTGCGGGTCAGATGACTCACCCCGGCATTAATTTGAAAAGGTGGCGATGACAACGAACAAAAGCAAAAGTAAAAACGCAATCGGGAAACACGCCAAAGGCCCAGGCAGGACAGACATAGCTACATAGCTCCTAGTTTGCCTGAAACGCTATGTCATGTTGGTGCCGTCATGTAAGGCACCAACATGCATCTCTGAAGGCGTTCACTGCATTGGCCTGGACATGTCCAAAGATAGTCTAGCAGACTGGAGACATTGAAACACTCGTGGAATCCTGCTGTAGACTACATGCAATTTAATGAAGTTATCATTTGTCAATGCTTACACGAGATGGTCGGTGCCCCGGCCCGAGCATTGTGTGGTCCGGCATGAGGAGAGAAATCAATGTTAATTAAACAAATAAGCATGACCAGAAGTTAAGCCTGATCTGCTTTACTCAGCGCTGCCATACCGCTGACCCAAACGGAGGACGAAAATATGTTATCTACAAGGACAAAAGAAAGCATGGTTGACTAATGGTGGACTGATTTCCAGGTTGTACTTGGATTCATCAATGTCCATGCGGGTTGTAGTCATCTCGCATAACGTCAGTATCCTCATCACGATCAACACTTGTAAAGAAGAAGAAACGAGAAACGCCAGCCCAAAGAAGGCAGCGTTTGACGACGGGCGAGACAGCCAAAGCTGATCTCGCGCATAAATAGAGGGATGCAGCATCCCTTGAAGGACGATGCAGCTACGGCAGATCAACACTTGTACATGTAATAGCGCTTGACATGGACCCTGCCTTGCTCCTTTTTCATGATAGACATTCCTATCCCATGAAGCCAAAGTTCATGGAGACAGCTTTGTTTGGTTGGCGCTCGTGCCGCCAATGTTGTTCCCTGCTTCCATTGACTAGCATTAAAATGATATTGAATGATTCCCGGCCAGTTTGTTATGATTTTTGAGCATGCTCATGCCCCTGTGAGCGTAGTCCCACAACCCGAAAGGAACTCCACTCATGGCGAGCCACAAAAAGAAGGTGCGAAACAATCTGCATCGCCTCGACCTTGTGCACACGTATCAAGCTGACCAGCACAAAGGTTCTGAGAAACAGACGTGATAGTGCATGGAAACATGCTTGCCGCTTTTGACAAGCGCAGTCATGCCCGCCCTGACCAACGTAAATCGTCCTACCAAAACGCCTTTGCTACAGAAGAAATCCCACATCCGCAACGACATGTTTGCACCGGAGTTGTACCATTGAGGCAACACCGAATCTACTGCGCTGCTTTGACCACTGATGCGCAAGGGACTCCTGCAGGAAAGTAAACCTTTTCTGGAGGAACCGGGAAGGAAAAAGACCGTGCCTTGAAGGAACTTCAGGGGGCTTCCCATGTTCAGGTGAGCCACCATACGCTAATGCAACGCAAGCAAGCGCTTGCACACTCCCCTCTCTAGATATCGCATATCTCGAGATTTATCGCTGAGCCAGCCACCCCACTCATGGTGAGCTGCGGAAAGAAGGTGCCAGGCAAGCAAGCTGATGCACACTCCTTCTCGTCTAGAATATCGCATATCCAGAGCCTCAACGGCTGAGGCCCAAGCATTCAATTCATGGTGAGCCACGGAAAGAAGGTGCTGAGCAAGCTACCTTTGGCTGATGTCCCGCAAGCTAACTCTCGTGCCTCGCATATCTAGGGCCTCCTTGATCGCCTGAGGCCAACCCCCTTGCTCCCCCACCCATCGCATAGTGCAGCTATCACATGCCGCATCCGCGATTCTAGGACCGCAGCTCTAGAAGCGCATGCGGACGAGGTTTGGATTGAGGAGGAACGGAGCCGCGAAGTAGGAGAACGCAACAGAGTAGACGCCAAAGCCCTCAGAGATCGGCACAGACTGAATCCACGCGTAACTGGACCAGAGCGTGTAGACGCTGAGCCCGATGAGGATCTGAGTGGAGTACACGGGACCAAAACGTCTCGAAACTCGTTGTCGGCAAACACGTCATCGTCCTGCTCCTTGAGGTGGAGCCCCAGGAAACCATCTTCAAGCGGAACATGTACCGGAAGAGGACGCCTGAGAACCTGTAGCTGTATGATGACCACTGCATCGCTGACAGTGGGGCGTACCTGCAGTGGCAGAAGTGATGGCGTGAGATACCCAAGAAATACCAAGTAGTTGCGACTGTCCTAGTGCATACGCCAGCGTTGTTAAAAGATATAACACCATCGGATACAGCAACGACCACAATGCCCTATCTTTTCACAACACTGCCGCATCCACATGACATCGGCAACTCCAAGAACAACTTTTGCAGTGATTCACTTGCGTTGGCATGCCTTGGCACAGATTCACCTCGTTCTGCATCGTGCAATCAATCCTGCTGGACTGTGAAATATCTGCTCATAGAAGCCACACGGCAAGATTATCGATTGATTTGTCACATGTTGGATCTGAATCAAGTAAATTTGGCCTTTCAGTCAGTTTGGCTAATCTAATCTCCCCGGATGGTTGTCAAGTATTCAGAAGATGAATGTGAAATGCATCAGGTATTGTAAGGCCAAAGAAATTGGCTCCATTCCCGAGGAAGTACCCCAAACTCCCGATAATTGATGGCAGGTAGAACGTGGCTGCCGATGCCCTTGCGGATGAGGAAGTGCGCAAAATACACACCATCAAGTTGGGAGTTGATCTCTTGACAACGATTTTGAGTATGAGTTGCGACGATCTCCCAAAGGAATTGACGGGCCGTTTTTGGTCAGCCGTGGCTGATCTCCTTTCTTGCAGGGTACAAGACGATGAAGAAGCATGTCAGGTCAGGATATGGTAAGTCAGGCTGGTCCAGGTACGCTTGCCTTAGATGAAAGTACATGGTAGCACTGATTCCCAGGTAGTTCTTGGAGTTGCCAATGTCCATGTGGGTGCGGTAGTGTTGTAAAAAGATACATCATCATCATCATCAACCAGAAAGACGGATACCTGCGCCAGTGTCCCAACAGCAGGGAATTGGGCCAGCGCTTCGTCAAAGAATGTGATTTGCAGGCCTAGATGCCCGAAACTGCATGTATTCTTGAAGGGGCAAAACGGGGGTTGGAGCTCAATCTGGCAAAGCCCTGAATCAAGCGCATTTGCATTCCAGTAAAGTCAGAGAGCGCACTTGAAGGCATCCCAGACCTCTCGCCAGAGCCGCTGTCTGCGAGCCAGCCGCGATCGAAACGTGAACGCGACGGTGCCGATCGGACACATGAGGCAAAAGATGAACGTCACGAAAATGAAGACATCGAAGGAGCGAGTGAGCCCCAGAGATTCCTTCCAGAAGCCCGTCCCGAAGATCAAGATCGTTGCAAGCTCTGCCGAGACAAAGAACGGTGTGCAGGCGATGCCAAAGTACTCCAGCAGGTACATCAACATCTTGACCTACACGCGATGGCATCGCTCGATTATGTGAGGAGATTCTTGTCATGATTGAGTATGTAATTGCAGCATGCACGCAGGCAAAATTGTGGGTTACATCAGGCAGCTGTGACAGGTTCCGCCCTTGCCTGAGGGCGCTCTTTCGGACGGCAAAAGGTACCGGTCCTTGGCGAATCCAAGTGATTCTTGGTACTCTCATGAAACAAGAAAATCCAGTTTCTTACAACAGCTAGAAAACCCTGACATGCCTGCCGGCCGGCCAGCAGCCACATGAAACGGGTTAGCCAATGCATTAGTGTTCTTCATGCCTGTCGGCCAGCAGCCACATGAAACGGGTTAGCCAGTGCAATGATGTTGTTCACGGTCTCGAACCAGTTGAGGAGCGCAAGGCTACCAAATATCTTGCAACGTTTCTCCCGA
This sequence comes from Nuphar pumila, assembly GCF_984573655.1. Taxonomy (NCBI): domain Eukaryota; kingdom Viridiplantae; phylum Streptophyta; class Magnoliopsida; order Nymphaeales; family Nymphaeaceae; genus Nuphar; species Nuphar pumila. Next base: position 42,911 of record NW_028323342.1, on the reverse strand, counting down.
GCAAATACGCGGCACAGGAGGGGGTGATGGATAGGTCATTATTTTATGTGTGCTATACTGCAACTTGCCATGGCGATCCGCTAGTCTGCCAGGCTACTTGCGCCGCTGGGTGGCCTTGGCGTGCTTCATGGCGGACTCAGTTTTTGTATGCAAGACCTGATTACAAACGCTCCGCACCTTGCTGCAGAAGTGGATGTCTTTCGTCATCCAAAAGTTCCGGAACAGCGGACTGATGGGCCCCTTGCGTAGCCACAAGGGGATCGGGTTGAAGAGCATTTCGGCCGCGCCGTACGCAAACTTGACAACCTTCTTCTCCTCCTCCGGGAATGTGAGACTGATGCCCTCCTCAAAGCCCTCTGTATACGTGACATAGCGGCCACAGTATGACGCGGACATCATGCGCATCGCCATGTCGAAGTCCTCTGAGACGTGTGACTCACTCCACCACCAGGTCCCAAACTCATTCTCTCTCTGCGCAGATGAGTCACCTATGAGTCACACTATTCACACCGCAAGGGCTCGTTTCGAAACCGCCGAGTTACCCGTCGCATGCTTCGAAAAAGAAACACAGTTATGCCACCCCAAAGACGGCGGCGTTGACAACGGGCGAGACAGCCAGAGCCAGTTGTATGCTTTGTGGAAATGGTCGCGAGGTGGACAACACCAGGCGGCTGTACCTACACTATTTATAGGTATTACACAGCAGGAGTTGACAGAGCGACGCTATGGGAGGAAAGTGTGTCGGGGGATTTAAGCATTTTTAATTAGGTTTCCTTTTGGTCACGAAATCATCTCACAGTGGAAAGAAGAAACGCAAGGGTACCGACTCAGGGGCGACCAGCCAATTGACACGTGAGTCATTGGCCGAAGGATATTAATAGGGGTCATGAAGCCACGCAGAGCCCATCATAGCGGAAATGTTTCTTTGATACTGACAACGCGTACGGTTGCCTCGGATGACGGCAATGGTAGCACAAATTCCCGAGTAGTTCTTGGAATTCTTGCCAATGCCCACGTGGATGCGGTAGTGGTGTAAAGAGAAAGTTGATAAACAGAAAGACGGTTAGGAAAGATGAAGACAACATCATGATACCGCACTGCGTGGGCTCAACTTTTGCCCGATGCGCAACTTTGGTACGAGGCTCAAAAGCAAGGAAGGCAGGGGAAGCAAGCGGCCATCGCACCCGGCAATTCGTTCATAGCCTGCCAGCTGAGGAACGCGTTGTGGCCAACGAGGGGGGGGATGTGGCCGCGAGCAACATCGGGCATGATCGCTACGTGGTATATGCGGTATGTGAAATCCCAGATCATCCGTTGAAAGTAGTCATCCCTTTGGCCAGGCATCGCGCTCGTGATGCATTGCGCGTAGCCCACGCGTTCGTCGGCCATAAACTCCGGCACCGTCTTCGTGATGCAGTCCTCCCCCATCCGCGTGTCTGAATCGATGATCAGGATGATTGTGTTTTCGGCCATCGTCAGGTCTCCACCTGGACACAACAAGGACTGATGATCATCACCTTCTGTTTCATGAGACCTTTCATTCACTGTATACATGTCCTTGCAACGTGAGATTGTTCACAGCGATTTATGAATAACTCTCTGGACACAACTAACGAGACTTACACAACATTGAATGAAGCGGAGAGTTGTGGCACCTTTGATTCAGTCCATAGCGTTTGGTTTCACCGTTCTAGGTGCCTTGCTGACGCACGAATCACTCGCTGTGTGGCATAGTTGATGGCACTGATCAAGTGATGTTCGTCAACAAAGAAGCCTTGATTTCGTCGCTGCAGTCGTCTCAGGGTCCCACAGCGGCGATTGATGGCGAAATGCTCAGGCAAAAACCTGCGCCCGGTCGCTTTCGACGGTGGGCCATATGAACATGCCTTGCCTCGATTCTCGACAGAGCCATGTATGTTACAAGTTACGCTAATGCGATGAAATGGAGCTTTGACTGCAGCAGAAGTTCATCACAACAATTTGAAAGTCCCAATGTCACGCTTGGGCTTCCGAATGAATCATCCGCCATCCTTACGGGCAGCAAGTGAGGCTCACTCTCAGTGCTTCACAAGAATGAGTCGAACCACAGATGTGCTCCTGAAAACTCATGCTTTCCAGGTATCTGAACCCGAATGTGTCACACTGTATGACGAATCGCTGACGATGCATGCTGTACACGGTGGGAAATGGGTGGGTGTACTTCACAGATGGTACAACATCCGGCTGCCGTGAGCGGTTTTGAGCTTGCCGAAAGCTTTCTTCAGACGGCATGAAACACATAAAGAACACAGCGCGAAGGGTTAAATAATCACGAGGACGCGGTAGGTTTCCGTCGTCGCGTCTTGAGGCGCCCGGGGCGCCTGGCGTGATCCAATTGGTTGATGACTTTTATTTAGGCACGTTCGACCGGCACATACCCGCGATGAAAGCCTCCCCTGGCGCTTGCTGCTGGAGAACCTGCTGCCGAGCTTGCTTGAAAGTGAGCCCATGCTCCTGCACGAGCTCGGTGACGGCGCGGGCCACCCTCAAGCAGAAGTTCATATTGGACGCCTTTTTAAAGTAACCCCGCCGGTTCTGCTGCGGCCTTGCAACAACGCAGAGATGACTCCGCCAGCGCTGGTACAGCTTCATGCGGGCCTCAAACGCGGCGAGCTCGCCCCGCGCGAGCAGCACTTGCAGGCCGTCGTCATTGACAAAGATCTTCGCTTGCCCCCCCGCTTGGTTGTAGTGCGTAACCGCTCGTTCCACGGAGGCGAGGGTTGGAATGATCACCTCCTCGAGGTCCTCCACGTACACCGGCATTTGGATGATCACTGGTGGCAGCTTTGCCTGCAGACGGCATTCAGCGTTGCATACACATCTGCGCATGCCAAGATTGACTCCTGTTTCTGTTCCCAATAAGGAATGTACTTCCAGGTGCCTGGACTTCAAAAGTCACCCCGTTTGGCGAAAAACTGACAGCGCTGCTGATTGCATACGCCCTGCATAGAGAATGAGGACAGGGACTTCCTCGGAAAAACCTACGAATATCCAAAATCTACAATGGCTTGGTTCCAAACATGGAGATGACTCAGCGGTTGGCTGGAATGCCGACCACTCCCACATGGCAAATGTCATCAGCAGACATGCTCGGGAACGCTGGAAGCAGTGGCGAGCCAGGACGCACCAAGGGGTCGGGTCTCGTGGGAATCGAGCTGAAGTACTTGCTATTCTCAGAGCACGGCCGCTACGGTCACAAAGATGTTGAGAAAGGCGCTCGCGAGGTACTGCAGTGTGCCGTACAGGAACGGAAACGCCAGAATCGGCAGCACCGCAGCAGCCACGATGAGCTTCAACATGGAGGTGTAGGAGGACCAGAAGGCCAAGAGCATCACGGGGAGAGCCATCACCAAGGAGAGCACTGCAGAATGTACAGACAGCAGCGTGAGCGTGCATATGCTTGCCTTTGGGTGTTAAATGACGATGATGCTGTCTCTTTTTGCAAGACTACCGCCTTACTGCTTGTTATGAGATTGAAATACGCACATCGATGATCACGCCATGTCCCTTGTGGCGCCGGCCGTGTGTACCACAGAGGCGTTTAGTGTGCATCAATCCGCGAGAGATTGGGGGTTATCTATGTGTAGTGTTTCAGAGCAGATCCAGAGGCTGCGCGTGGGGGGAGGAGGGTGCCGTGGTTGGCTGTGGCTGCCAGGTTGTTCATGATGTTTGCACTGTTGTGTCAAGAAGGCTTTATACTAGGGTATTTCAATTTACATTAGCCTACGATAGTGAGCTATCTCTGGCTCCTGATCCAGCCAGGCTACTTGGTTGTCCCTCTTCTGTGTCTGTATAGCTGCACCGCAAGTGTGATTTAATCTGCGAAGGCAGCTCAGGCGCAGAAGCGGGTTGACCTTGCACAAAAGGTCAACGCAGGCCATCCTGCCCAGCACGCGGCTCATCACAATGAGTGCCAATGTGGTCTTGCATCGAGGGGTGATGACTTTGGTTGAGAGCAGCCATTCCAGGTTTGCAACCACATCCACAAGACATTGAACATTGGCACATGCAAGCACATGCCAATCCGTCTAAAAAAGTGGAATATAAATCACGCACCAGACATTGTATTCATGCTCATAGGCAGTGGCATCACGAGACACATGATAACCGGTCCTGGGGTTTGTCAACCCCAGGATTCGTCCACGTAGGCCAGGTCACCGTTAGGGAAGTCGTATGGATGTGGGGAAGGTGGTTGCGCACCTGGCTGAATGATGAAGAGCCTTCGTACGGGTCGCTCTTGAGCGCCATCCCACAGGACCTCCATCTCTTCGCCCGAAGGGCTCAGGGGTCGTGACTCATGACCAAGCGGTGCTGACAGAATGAGGTTGTGGTCCCTCAGAACTGCCGATATACCGCCTGCACAGTCGGTGTTGTTGGTCTGCATGTTGAACGAGCGCCGCGAGTGCGCTGATGACGGTGTGCCCCTCTGACTCAGCATTCCTGAGTAGTTGGTGCTCCGCAGCAAGTTGGTTGTGTCGTACTCGGTGGTACTGACAAGGCCTGAGGTAGGCTGCAGCACAGAGAACGAGTTCAACGGTTTCATTCTCCCGAAATCATTCAGAGTGAAGGTGAAGCGGGCTTGCCCATGTGGTCAAGCGGTGAGAAGCTTGTCGAGCGCACTAAGATCTTTTTGACATATGAGGTCAGGCTACGGTGAGTCAGGCTGCTCCAGGTATGCTCACCTCAGGTAAAAGTTATGTTAGCACAAGTAGTACTTGGAGTTGCCAATGCCCATCTGGATGCGGAAGTGTTGACAAAGGATGCATCATTACATCGTCTCACCTAGATAAGCAATCATCATTAAGTAAGCTATTGTTCTTTGCAGAACCAATAAGGACACCCTGATAAAGCCGAAACCAAACAAAGATCGGGCATCATGCCGTGTCCTAAGAATCCCTGCAGCATTTTGAACCTCTGTGCCGCCCTCGGTGCCCGTGGCTGGAGCGGTGATTCGTCACATCGGGTTCGATTGCCATTTCTGTTCCCAAGATCCCTGTCTATTTGGGCATCTGGAGCCGCAATTGCTCACCGCAGAGCCATAGGCGCATCAAAGCGATACATGGTCTGAGGTTATCCAGCGAAAAACAAGCAGGTACCAAAGTGTCTTTTGTCTTGCGCATTGCCGTGCCGCAAGTGCTCGTACAAGCGGCCAATTGTGTTTCAATTCATCGAATAATCCACAGCGGTACCTCTCCGCCAACGAGAATTCTACCGAACCATTGAACCGGGCCTTGTTGCTGTGCACATGCTTCGTTTTGCATGGGGACAACACAAGGCGGCAAAATACAGCACACAATCTGGAGATGGTGCGGTGTTGTTGTTGACGTACCACACAATACAGCGCACAATTTGGAGATGGTGTGTTGTTGTTGGGGACGTAACGCATTATACATTGCACACATAATACATTGCACAATTTGGAATGGTGTGGTGTTGCTGGTGACGTACCGCATAATACAGCACACAATTGGAGATGGTGTGGCGTTGTTGGGGACGTACCGCATAGTCTACATAGTCAGGATGTGGGCTTTCAACAGGCGACGCCAGGTAGATGGCATTGCTGGTCATTTGGGCGCCCATGAAGGAGCTCTGCATGTCAAATGTGGCGTTCATGTTGTATCGGGGCGACGTTTCTTCCGACATTGGCCCTGCTGGCGTTGTTTGGCCGCTGATATTCCGCATCGCCAAAGAAACTGTGTCCATCAGCCCCCCCAGTGTGCGTGGTGTGCCTGCCGGCGTCCCCCCACGCTGCTCTGGCCGTTCTGCATCTTGGGGCCTCCACATTCTTGCGTTGCTCTGCTATCAGCTTCACTCAGGCCCCATCCTGTGAGGAAGCGACAAGTCCGTGGCCACACTGCAAAAACATCAAAACGTTAAGGCACGAAATTGACCCAAGAATCATCCCAAGGCCAAGGACCCCACGTCTACATGTATAGGTACAGCAAATGGGCAGCCGCCTCGCACATTTTAATGAATGCGATGTAGACCTGTGTGATTGCGTTGCAATTAGAAGCACCCCAATTCTAAATCCGGCAGCATGGTGCCGAAGAGGCAAACGAATATGTCACATGACAGCTGGCGGAACCACACTGGTAGCGCTTGATGGCCGATACAGACCTTGCAGCTTCCCAAGCGATGCTTGGAGTTGCCAGTTGTGCTGCCCAGTGTGCGGAAGAGTTGTGAGGAGTCACGTCCAAACCGGTCTTTCCATCGAGGCCCTGTTTTGCAAGCACTGAAAGAAACTGAGAAAGAAAAGAGGTACGCCAGCCCAAAGAAGGCAGCTTTGCAAGCACTAAACAACCTGTCACACACGCGCTTCTTGAAGCGGAGCTGAACCTCACAACCGCAGATCACGCATCTAGCGCACATATGCTTGTGTGAAAGAGCCTCACTTCTTTCGGCAGTTCGGGGTACGGCCTGCGTGATCAGTGCATGCAGGCATAGTGCTTGCTTACGTGGACCTCTTTCCTTTACCTGGCGTGATTCCCAATCGATTTTTTTCTCATTCATGTTCATCCTTTCCTCCTGGGCTGCTAGCAAGGTGACATAAAATATGAAACAAACCAGTCAGTTGCCATGCCATGCCCCCCCCCACAGGGAATGCCCCCCAGAGTTTCCTAGGAAGTGAAACATGTTTGAAGGCTCACATATTCACCTACCCCCGACACCGCCACCTGCTGTAGGCCAGCGCTGAGCAAGCACGCGAACCATTTGTGTGTATGCCAACCTGAGGTAAGGCAGAAAGCTGTAACGAGAGAGCGCTCGTGCACTTCGCTATCGGATCATTTGTTCAGTACTGACTTGGGTCGCTGTCCTAATTATGGTGTACAGTATGGCCGATACTACGTACGGCTAACTAGTACCAGCGGCAGCGTCGTCAGTACGACTTCAACACGGTTGAGGAACCCTGTGGGTCCATCGTACCCGTCCGCGCTCGATGACGTCCCACCATTATTTACTGGCGCCGACAAGGGAGCTTCAAGAAATGTCATCGCGTTGCTTCAGGGAGCGTGGCACAGTGGCATGTCATCGGACATTAATTGACGAGTGCCCCGCAGGCGCATAGCCGAAGCAGAGCACCCTGTTGGCCACAGCATGTCACGCATACGCATGTACAGCGATGGTGCCACAATCAAACATCGTCTGGTTTTCGACGCAACTCTGTTGCACGCAATGGACACACCGTGCTGACGAGGCCTATGCCTCCAGGTTCTGCTATCCCGGCTCTGTACACAGAGTGAACAGCACGAAAGATCGCTGAATGCATCCGCGGCGCCTAGGTTGAAGATCTGTTTACTCACGCTTGTCTTGGTGTGAACGTTTGCTCATCCTCTGAAGGCAATGCACGGGTGAAATCAGCTACAGAGCATTCAAACTGCTATTTACTTTCTACACCAAAGCGATGGAGCAAGAGACCATTGCTCGCAAGAGCCTGTAAACGCATTGAACACACGCACGGAGTTTGTATGCACGCGCCTACTACATATGATACGCGAAGCGTGCGATTTTCAGTCACGAGAAGCGACTTGCTACTTGAAGGGGTTCACTGGCAACAACCCTGGAGCAGCTACCCTTGCCAACAACTGGCAGGAACGACATGTGACCTCCTCAAAGCAGACGTAACTTAAAGATATGTGAGCATTAAACTCTGCATGCATACCTTGAGAGGTGTACGTTCTGCGGTTCCTGACTGTTTTTGAACGATTGTCGTACCTTCTCAACTCCTCACTACGGGAGCACAGCCTGTGCCACAGGTGAACCAGTCGAACAGGCCCTGGGCCGATACAATGAGCACTTGCAGATGTAGATGCATACTACCTATAGGAAAACGCTAGTCGCGACCTTCTGGAGCTGGCTTAAAATGTACGCCTGCTGATCACAAGGATGCATCTACAGTGATCGCTTACAATAGCTTGCTAGCATCAGCTGTAGCAAGCGCGACGTCAATTTGCAAAGTGTACTGAGTTGTCTTGTCATTTTACAAGTGTCCATGGTAAAAGCTTCTTAGTACTGATTTTGGAGAGAGCACGTCATTGGCAAGGTTAGTCACGTGGGATGACAATGGTGCACAAAAGCTGTGGGCTTTCCCCCGACACTGCAGAGGCGCAACTTCTTGGACAGCAGACATATTATCACCATGACTGTGTTCAGAAAGAACGTGGACGCAATTCAGCAGCAGCACTCAGCAGCTGGAGCTGCATTGAACAGTAGCCCCACGACTCACAGCAGGACGGCGCGACCCACTGCAATACAGAGCGTGTTATGCTTACAGGCGATTGTCAGAGCAGCGTTCAAATTTAACGATTATAAAATTTTGATGGTGTTTCCGTCGAAAATTCTGATAACCACTTGGCATCCCTCGGATAGTGGCCAGTTGCATCTAGGGCTCCTTCGCCTGAGACCGTTGGGATTTCGAGAATAGTTTAGCACTTCAGCAGCTTAAGTCCGCGATATGAAGGAAGTAGGCACATATTATACGAAAGGGACATACATTGGCACTTACAAGCACTTGGCAGAACAGCTCTGTTTCAACTTCCAGTACTGTTAGACAACCAAAGCAATGAATGTTCCTGGTCGCGGACTAGGCATGATTCGGACAGTGGGAGGATTTGGGTAACAAACGTCAGGGTGCATCGTTGGAACTCAACACCATCCGATGGCTGCAGTCTAAGCCGAACAGCCAAGCTCGCCTGTGGACAATTTTGCTTATGACGCCCCGTCGATTCCGACTGTTGCTCAAGATGAATCGCAACCACGTAGGCGAGATGTGACCGGCTAATGTTCATCTAACTGATCCCATATCATATTTTACGTTGGCATTTTAAGTCAAACGTTCTGATTACTTTCGTTACAAGAAGCCGGGCTATTGGTGGTCCCAACCTTGTAGGATCGATTCAATGAAAGGCCGTAAACGACAGACCAAGGTCTTGCGCACTCTGCATCAAGCATCTGATGTCAAGAAATAGTTTGGAGCTTGATAGCCAAATTCGGTGCTGCAATTGTGGACGCTGAAGGTGTCCCAGGTCAATGTGGTCATCAGTGGCCACACGAGCAGCTACCGAGTAGGTCCCTGCCGCTGCCACGTTGCCAGCGTCGTTCGATGCAACACGACAAGGCATGCCGTTGCATGCTGTTGACACCCGCACGTCATGTTACATGTGGACCATGTACGAGCTTGCATACTCCAGGTAGACGACATTATGCCTGCAATGCTGTGAAAGGGTGCATGTGGCACCGTGGATGCGACGCGGCCATTCGTAGCACTGGGGTCTACATATAAGCAGCAGGCAACATGCGCAAGTACATTTCACATACCAAAAAACGTAGTGTAGAAACCGTCAAACACCAGGCTCTTGTCATTGGACTCGTGGATCAACCGTCCTCTCCAGGAGTTACAGCAACAAAAATGCCAAGACGTGGCACGCATCACTGTCTTCCCACCTCATCTAGAACGCAAGAGAGCAGCCTGGGAGGCAAGGCGTATGGTGCATTGCAATCAGCTCTATCACGCATGCTCGTTCCTCAAATACACTGCTCATCACTTCATGTGCAACACCAACCACGCTAGTGTTCCCGACCTCAACCGTGCACCAACAAGGGATTCTCTAGCCTCTCAATCGTGCAGGGTTGCGTCGCTTCCGCGTGCCTCCACCCTCCAGTATGGGCCCCCTCGAGCTCTCGCTGCTGAGGCGCTCAGCACAAATGCGTTTGCTCGACGCACGGTCCTTCCCGTCCTCGAGCGCGATAAGCCGAGCGGGCGCACACCGCTTCCTCGGCGGCCTCTGGTTCAGCAGCTCTCCGGAGACAGGCAGCAGCCGTTCGACGACCTCCGCGAGAGGGACATGGTCCCACTGGGCCAATGACTCAGACTCGGGTGGCATGCGCACCATGCATGGGGCATCCGCCTCCACCTCTGTTGAAGCATCGAAGATGGAAAGGAGGCACGAAAGCGGCGAGGGAGCATGCATGCCTCCACTTTCTCGTACTTCATTGTCGGCTTCCCTGTCAGCCCTGGGCAAGCAGTCTCCAAGCGAGCCGGCATCATGCGGCCTTTCAAGCTCCAATTTGGCGGCCGACGCATGTGCTTGGATCGAGCTGCTGCATGGACTGATCTTAGAGCTGAAGCGTGCTGGCAGGGTGTGCCGAACTGCGTTGAGTGTGGCTTGGTACAGAGGGCTGCGAGCTATCATTGAGGGGGGGGGATTGCCGGGAGCATCAGTGCCGCGCGCGGTGTGGCCGAGCTCGCCTCTAGGTGCACTGCCCGAGTGCATGTGTGAATCAGCAGCCCGGGCAGGGAGGGCCTGAGCCCCCCCTCGTCTTTCGCAGGCGCTGCTTTCACAAACGCGTACACCAGCGCTGCTGGACGTATTTGAGGCACCCACGGAGCCGCGTGTGTTAGCTTGTCCAGTCATCATGACATGTCCCGAGCCGCAGGAGCTGCCTTGCACGTCTGACGCGGCCAGCTGGGTGTCGTGGGTACCTAGAGATAGGCTGAGGTCACTTGGAACGAGTGAGCTCAACGCTCGTTGCGTCTCGACCTGACTCAGCAAGAACGGCAGGGGTGCGGCCGGTGACTGAGTTGCCGCGATCAAGGCTGCAGGGGAGCGCGAGGCGCTTTGCAGCTCTTTGGCGTTCTGGGGCTCGATGGGGGGCGCAGAGGAGGGGGGGGCTGCTGGCGTGTCTGGGGTATCTGGGACAAAGACGACGTGGGCTCCTGCGCTTGACCGGCGGATTGGGGTTGTGCATGTCCAAGATTTTGACTGCGCTGGCGACCCTGAGGGGGACGCGATGCATGCACCGGACACTGACCTGGAGATGGTGGTCAGGCCCTTCCGGGGTGTTGCGGGGGCCGACGGCTGTGGGGGAGCGCTTTCAGGCCCCACCGCCTGGGGCTCTGACACCCCTGGGGCGGTGTTCAGGGCGGTGTGGGGTGCCGAAGGCTTGAGGGGGGATGTGCTATGCTGGATGACACATGCAGCTTCACAGGGCATCTCTGAGTCGAAGCCGCCTCGGCAGGGTTCCAGGACGTCCTCGTCCGTCGCTCGAGGGCAGGACAGGTCTGATGGCAGCTGTGATGTGTGCGCAGGGTGCGCGTCTACCACGGAAAGTGAGCATAGCGGCGGAGGGGGTGGGACGAGTCCGTGCACAGCCGTCCCCCCGGCAAATTGAAGCACAACCGGCACCTCGCAGGCTGCTTCTGTAGGCAACCTCGTCCACGTGGTCTCAGCGTGCAAGGTCTCCACTAGCGGCACCGCGACCGGGGCCTGCTGCGAACAGACATGTGCACCAGGACCGGGTTCGGCAGGGGACGGAGATGACGCAGCGTGTGGCGCGGGGGGGTGAGTCAGCTGGGTCGCGTGGGGGTCCAACATGCAGTCTGCCGAAGGGGGCGTGTCTGGCAGAAACGGGCAGGGGGGGAGCTGCTGACTCAGCATGCGGCTGCTTGGTAGGGTCCAACCATTCCGGGAAGCGCAGCGCTCGAGGGCAGAGAGCGCCAAGCGCATGGAGCGCACGTGCACGGCGACCACGCGCCTCTCAGCTCCCTGCAAGGGCCCAAGGGCGCCCCATGCAGCCTCCCAGTCACCCTGCACCGATTATGCAGGATGCTCAGTGACGCGTTACCTTGAACACTCGTCTGCTTTGATGTTGCCAATTCCAACAACGCCAAAGAATGACAGCACTGTTGCACAGACAGCCGGAATTCAAATAGGATTCGACCTTGGATTTGACTAGGGCTGCACAAAAGCTTATGTCAGGCTGCAGAGGTCTCGCACAAACGCAGCTGGTTGCCCAGCATAGTTAGTGTCACAGGTCAAGTGAGAATGGACCAAACCTTTGATGCGTGTGGTTTGGCTGCGCGTTCTTCCTGGCCGAGACTGGTTTTTGGTATTGTACAGAACTATTTGGGATCCCTCAGGTATCCTCGAGATGCAAGCTCAGGGTGAGTTTGAGTACTAAAATATACTATCAAGGCCGAGTCTTATATGCCAAAGAAGAAAAAACGCAGTCAAGCCAGAAGCATCAAAGTTCCGTCCATTCATATTTGACAACTGACAAGTAGCCCGTTTGATGCGTACGAAAGCAAACGACGCTCTGGAAGGCCAGGCTGGTCCAGGTACGCTTGCCTTGGGCTTAGAAGAGGAAGACCTGATTCCCAAATGGTGCTGATAGCTGGCAACGTTCATGTGGATGCAGGGGTATTTCAGATCAAGCGCGAAAATGCATCAACATCACACACTTCTGACCCTCGTGGCAAGCGACGCCTGGGAATGTGCGGAACGTTACCTTGAGCTGCGGCCCTGTGGGTCCAAGCCAGGCAGCCGCATCAGCAAAACGAGACCAATCTGTATTGCCGTGCAGCTCGAGCCCAAACCCACTCGAGGGCTCTTCGATGGCTGCGGCAAAGCCGTGAATAGGGCTCCCTAGTGCCAAGGGCCCCTTCACACAGGGTCCAGAGGCTGCTACAGGCGCCTCTGAGGGCACTGCCACGGACGCGGGCGCGTCCGAGGCGCCACCGTCAAGCGGGAGGGGCGCAATGTGAGTCAAAGCGTCGGCCGGGAGCGAAGGAAGGTGCGGCTCCAGGTCTGTGAGCTTCTGCACATCTGAGGAGGAAGACAGGCAAGGAAAGGCAGAGGGTTTGGCGCCTGAGTCTGCAGGAAGCGCCTCTGTGGGGCCCTCATCAGCCTTGCCATCTGCCCTCTCCCTTGTTGGCTCTATCTGCCTCCTGCTCGCACTATCTGCCCCGTTTCCTTTTGGCGCTGTCTGGCCCCCCCTGGAACAATCTGCCCCCTCTCCTCCCGGCGCTATCTGCAGCGCCCTGGCGCTGTCTGTCTCATGCCCACCTGACGCTGTCGGCGGTGCTTCAGGGTTGAAGTGGGCATCACCCTCCGCTGAAACAGGCCCCCCCTTCCCTTGAGATGCCGGCGCTGCAATGTCTCTAAGAACAGCAGCTACTGCGTCTGCAGCACTGCCATCGTCGCGCATCATTGGACGTTCCTGCTGCTGACCAGCCTCGAGTGACACCTGCTGCGGGGCCACATGAGTCAGCTTTGCTGCCTTCAGCTTGGCGCGACCGAGGCGGCTGAGCCGCGGCACAGGGCCCCCAACAGCTGCCGAGGGCTTTATCGCGGAAGGTTTCGGAAGGGGGGGGGCACTTGGGGCTGCTGCCAGCAGGCCCCTAAGTCGAGGCACATCCGGACCCATGGCAGGGAACGTTGTGAGGACGGCCTCGGTGCTCTTAGGGCTCCTTGGGCTGCGTCTTTTCGGGCTCGGGGTTATGGTCAGCTCCTCTGGGGGCGTACCCGGTGCGGAAATGCAATCAGGGCCATCAGAGACATGCGGGATCTTCCGTTTGCTGTGCCGTAAAGTTTGCAGCACAGTTGTGGCTGGTGGGTTCAGCGGGGGGCCGTCGGCGGATGTGCAAGGGCTGCTGGAGGGCAAAAGGGGTTGATGGCTCTGCTCTGTGGTGATGGGGTCCACTGCTAGAGGGCTGCTTGCAGCTGCGGGCTCGAGCGGCGCTCCTGGGGCAGCCGGCTTCAGCAAAGCTTCTGCGCAATCGGAAGTGTGAGGAGAGATCTCACACAGATTCTGCATGCCGGGGGCTCCGCTCAGGCGACCCTCCTGACGCTGCAGGGACGCAAGGTGTCCCTCCGGTGCCCCCCCCCATGCCGCGTCCTGTAATGCGCCTCTCACGCACTCCAGCTCACCCCCCCCATGTTCTCTGCACACAGGAGCTCTATCTGCCTCACACCCCCCCCTCTGCGCTGTAATCCCTGCTAGCTCACAGGCGCCCCCCCCCGGCTGCACTGATGTCTCAGCGGTCCTCGTTGACATCTCGGGAAACACAGCATCAGCCGGGAGGCAATCAAAGACGGCAGCCGCCTCGTCATCGGCAGCTGCAGCGCCCTCGGCCTCAGCCAGCCCATGATCCACATCAGCTGCAACGCCCGCTTCTCCGTCCTTGTTCCGCTCGCTCCACAGGCCTTCCAAGGGCCGCACGATCACATCCTCCATCGCGTAGAGCTCCTCGCTGTCTGGGATGACCCAAGCACTCGAACGACGGCTGCGGACGCTTTCAGAGAGCTCACTAGGTGCTGCGGCCACAGCCGCGATGCCGCAGCTTGGCCCCCTAGTCTCATTCATCACAGGACATCCCGCTAACTCATGGTTTCCTGGCTGTGAGGGAGCGACTCTGTCATCTTCGCCTGACAGTGGAGGTGCATGAGGACTTCTCAGTGGGGGCGGACACGCAGACCCTGATGCACGTGCAGACAACTCGTCGGTAGGGATGCTTGAGATTGCAGTGCGAGCATTTGTGGTTGGAGGAGATGCAGGGCACTCAAACGGCACGAGCGCCATGGCGGTTTGTACCATCTGCGCGGCGCCGTCCAGCGGGGGTGCCCAGGACTTGGGCACAGGCGAGCGATCTGTCTCGGTGATCTGTATTGCCGGTTTTCCTGTCGACGCAGCGGCATCTAGCGGTGGTGCTCGATCGCGAGAAGGCGCGCTGGAGGGCGCCGCTGCAGCGGACAGCGCTGGAAGTACTTCAGCGCGGGACGTCAGCCGTGACAGGGCGCCATGCGGCGCCGCACATTGCACATCGCTATCGAGCAATCTGAGGTCGGCATGTCGACAAGTCGCCAACTCGCACTGATCCGGTGAACCTATGCATGCGCTGGAGGTCGCGTCAGGTGTCAAAAGAGCCGCGTCGTATTCAGGGTGCGTCCCTAACGCTGACGGCGGAAGCAAGGCGCGTTGCAACGCACGTTGGCTGCATAATGAGCGAAGTGGCGCCACATCATAAGCGATTTTGGTCGTTGAGACATTCTCGTGAGAACTTGGCATGTTTGCTGCATCGCTGGCGTGCTGGGGAGCCTCGTCCGTTGGGGACTGCGGAGAGATCTGTGCCGGAGCATGCGCGGGCAGTTCGGGGTTCTGAGGGGCCTCTGACCGCAATGGAGCCAGGGTTGTGTCGGCATGGCTAGGTCGCTCCAAAGGGGGGTATCTTTCTATAGTGGCTAATAGCATAAGGGGGGAGGGGGGGGGATGTTGCTGCTCATGCACGTTCTCTTGGAGTGAGTGAGGATCGGAGGTCCTGCAGGCGTTTGCTGCTGAATGCAAGCTCGTATCCACGTTGCAGGTAGCTGCATCAGAAGCGCAACGTGGGTGGCGGGGGGGGAGGGCGGCAATTGATGCGTTGATTGGCGAAGGGAGGAGGGGGGGTGGTGACTGGAGCGGCTTGCGCCGTAGGCGGCGGGCGATTGCTACGATTTCGTCCTTGACGCGGTCTCGCACGAGGTCGCTCCTCCAAACTGGAATGTGGCAGAGTGGGCACTCGGACTTTGAGATACCTGGGCCCTCGAGCGTATCGATCACACAACGCCTGCACACTAGTGTCAGTAAGCCAACACACAACGCCTGTACAGAAGCGTATGTCCTGTCCTACAAATGACGGTTTTCTACGTATATCTTTTCCTAATTGTGCAGATGCCGACCCAAAATTGTGCAGCCAGCATACAATTTGGTACAGCTCTAGAACTGGCGTGATGATGACAATTTATGTATCTGTTGACAATCACATGGGTATCGGCGACTCCATGTACTATTTGGGTATCAGTGCCATCATCAACCCACCTGAGGCACGCATACCTGGATCAGGCTGACTAACTGGCGTCAGTAAACGGACATACCGAAATGCACAAGCCCGTTCGCTCACAGCTCACGTTCCGCCTTACTGGAGAACTACAGCGTCCACAAGAGGGGCGAATTGAATATACTGGTTTCAATTGAATGAAAAAAGACACCTTATGAACGTATCGGACACAACGTCCTGGTCGCACATCGTACTGAACCATTGCTTGCAGTTCTAGTACACCAGTACCCGTACGTATGTAACCAAATAAATAAACCCAATGAAGGGGGGTGCGCGCGTATACATGCGCAGATGAGCTGTACGAATAGGGAATTGGAGCAGGATTGTGAACACCTCGTCGCGCAGTCACTGATGTGCCGCAACTGAAGGTGATAGGTAGGGCCTCCATACGACGTGCCTCACAAGCAGGTTCTGAACATAGTGGTGTATGGCATTCAGACAATCATGAGGTAGACATGACGAACTGAGTAACTATGTCGTCAAGAGATATGCACTGGTGACTTGAATGCTTGTCTCGATGGGTAGTACGTCTTACCTTCGTGGATGATGAGGCTGCCATACGTGTATAGCATGTCGTGTGATGCATAATCATGCAGAGAAGACAACTTTCATTAACGGGCAGATGCGTGCATGACATGTTTGCTGAGCAGACTATCATTTATGCCAGCTTCCACATCCTATGTGTGTACGGTCAATCAGCAATGCCCTGAGGTCACGGGCTGCGACTTCTTCTTGGATAACGCACCAGCAAAAGGTATGGCCACACTTGTTTGCGATGGTGAAGGGGTCAGAGTACAGGTCATTACTGCAGCATGCGTGAAACAACGTCAATCATGCAGGAGAGGTTATGCGCAAACTGTCCTTGCAACCATGCCGTGAGACCCTCTCAAATATGCTTGACCCCTGCGAGGCACAGCACGCATCGCATCCCCTGTGGCATTTGGGAGAACTCATGTGATGACCCCAATTGATGCAAACGCAATAAGGAGAGGATATCAAGTATGTTGATGCTTCTACGTATTGAAGCTGCTATGTTGAGCGGCAGGCAGTGCCAGGCAGCTTAGGTGTTGGGAGAAAAACTGACAAGCCGACACGCGGTCTACTGCAAAAGCGCAAATACGAGATGGTCTAAATTTTACATGCGGTGCTCGTGAGAATGACAGTGACACACGCACGGCGCTTTGACAGCAGTGCCATCAATGTTCAAGAGGTTCTTGAGAAATCGTACCACAACTGGCATGTCAGCGAACTGCAAAGGTCAGACACTCCTTCCTCTAAGGCTGCCAATCGATCAGCACGGCTCACATCGCGAGGCATTGTCGCCTTGCATCAGCCTAGGACTCGGACAAGCCACAAAATAGCGCGTTGGTGTAACACAACTCGGCCACTGTTCCTAGTTTGTTTCGTTATTGAGGCAACGTATCAAATCCTGGCTCAGGCTGAGCCTCATGCACACTGACAGTGTTGGGCACCCTCGTCGAGGGCCTCGTGGTGCTCTTTCGACGCGTTTTTGAAAGTTTGAAAGCCTTAGGGAGGTGAGTCAGACAACTGTTGCCGTAGCCAGTAACTTAGGGATTCGAGCAGCCATCCAAAAGAGATACCGTGCAACTGGCCATTTCCGGGAGTCATTGAAGAAGGTCAAACTATGGTCCTCCTCGGTATCGTGGGTATATCCATGCACCCCAAGAGCGGGGCTGGTTGAATGCCCCTCAGGGTTGATGGTGTGTTTCAGCCTAACGAAGCAATCTTCCAGCTGCTTGCTTTTTTGGGCACTGAATTGTGATTTTTCATGCTCGGATTCTCACAGGTTTCGTTCGTTCTCTCACTCTGCATTCAACCATCGGTTCGAGACATTTGATGGACATTTCTCAAATCACGGAAAGGTGACAGTTCTGCGAAACTTCTACATTACGCTGATATCAGTAACATATGTATTCGTCGTGTATAGCAGTGGCGTGCTGTGCCCATTCTCGCTGTGTAACGTGAGTGCTCGCACCATGGGTTGCAACCATCCAATTCTTGCTGTATGATGTACATGTTTGCAAGAATACTGATATAGGTGCAGAAGCGGATGAAACATTGCCGTTGAACAGCCGATGTTCTGCAAGTACGCTCGCTCGCTGTGCAAGCGTCTGCTCGACGTGCGCTGCCACATCCTGGTGACCGCCCAGTGCCCGGAACGTTCCGTTCAAGCATGGCACCGTGCCGTAGTTGACCTTCGTCATGATCTGTGACTCGCTCTCTCAGCGCGCACGGATTTCGGTGTACGCGCTTCAGGTTTCATGATGCAGCGTCCAGCCGACTTGTGTGCCGTGCAGGTCGCAGGTCGAATATGAATCAGAACCAGCAAGCCCCACTATGCCGCCACTTCGCAACACATGGCGTGTGTAGACACGGCAACGAATGCATCTTCTCACATGACACGACTCCAATCCGGCCACACCCTGCACAGTGCGCTCGCCAGTGGTCCATGCCTCGTCGCCCCGTGCAGCCTCCCGCCGTCCCCGTTCTCGACCACCCGAATCACGCGTTTCCAGGGCTATCACACCGTGAATGGATACAGCGCCCTCCTCCTCCAGATTTACTCAAGCAGCGTGGAGCGCCACTCCGCATCATGACCTACAATGTGCTTGCAGATAGTCTAGCGAGTGAGCACTCATGGGAGCTGTACAGTCGGGTGCCGAAGTGGGTTCTGGATTGGGGCCGCCGCAGGCATATGATTGTCGCGGAGGTGGCTTATTACAGGCCCACAGTGCTCGCACTCCAGGAGGTGGACGATTTCAAAGGCTTCTGTACGCAGCTGAAGCCTCTGGGGTACAGCGGGCTCTATGTGCAAAGGAGTGGAGGCAAGCTGGACGGCTGTGCACTGTTCTGGTACGTCCGTTTTGCTGTTCCCTGAAGTCCCGCGCCTTTGTGTGACTCCCGTCATGTCCCGCGCGCCAAGTCCCGCGCCTTGGTGCGACTCCCGATGGACCAAGATGTCTGATGTGCGAAAGCTTGGTGACGTTGCAGACCTTGATCAGGTGGTTTCTCCTCTGCAGGTTGGACAAGGATCTGCAGTTTGTTGTGTACAAAAAGCTACTTTTCACAAGAGTGGCTCTCCGAGATAACGTTGCACAAGTGCTCGCGCTGAGGCCCAAAGCCGCTATGTACGGGAAAATTGCGCCACTGTCGGCCACAGACTCCCAGAGCTCTAAACAGACTGGCCTGGGAGCACGTGGCACCATCGTGTCCGGAGCCGGCAGCGGTAGCGCGGCCGTAGCTGATGCGGGGACGCTTCCCGACATCGTGATCGGCAACATCCATGTGCTGTTCAACCCAAAACGGGGAGACGTTAAACTTGGGCAGGTACAGGTCCACTCCCCCAACGAAGGCTGGGGTCGTTGTCATCCATGATCTGGGGAAAAAACGTCTGCTGATTGTCAAAGATCACCAAGAAGAACGACTGGGCTCCATATAGGCGTCTTTGCGATGTGTCCTTGGCATTCATGTTTGTCGGCAAACCTTAGGGCTGCAGATCAAACAGTATGTTGAGGCAGGTTCCCAACTTGCATGTCAAGCCGTGCGCGTAACCTGAAGGGCAGTTTCCAGACAAAGTAGTAGCTGCGGGAGTATCATCGAACGATACCTCACACTGAGAAGCACGCTTTTTGCATGCCGTGCCATGGATTCTGGGGAGATACGCAATAGCTGTTCTTGCACAAACAGGTCCATTTAACTTTCCTTGCCAATTGAACGAATGCGCAAGCCTGGCAAGGGCACTAACCAAAGGGTACGAGAGGAGAGTGTAGCAACACACAAAAGCTCGAGTCAAAACCGCAGGTGCGCGTGACCTGTAACTCAAATATGCACCACACCCCGTCGGAAGGCTTACTCTTCAAGTTGCTGACACAACTTGGAGTCGCCAATATCCATATGCATGTGGTGGTATTGTGAAACATATAAGCATTTGCAGCTCGAGACAGTGGCTCGCATCAGGAGATGGTAATGGTAGCACTGATTTCCAAGTAGTTTTTGGAGTTGCCAATGTCCTTGTGGGTGTGGTAGTGTTGTAAGAGGATACACCATGGTCACACAAACAGGCAATGTCGAAGTGCAGGTGAGAGTTATCTGCGAGGAACTCTCTCAAATGGAGGCAGTGGCACGCCAGACTGACACAAAGCGCGGCTGGCAACGCGGCGGCCAACCGGCTGGCTCGGGGGCTGCTACAACATCGGCTGCAGGAAGTCAAGCCTCCCCAGCAGGCCAAATGGGCGACCCTTCCAAGCCTCGTTCGCCAGGAGCTGTTGCGGTGTTGATGGGGGACTTCAATTCCATACCCGGCTCGCATCTGTACAGGTGAAGCTCTTGCATGTGAGATACAAATGGAAGACCGTGCATTCATTTATCACCTGGATGTGTCAAATTCCAAGGAGGTCTTGGAGTTGCCAATACCCACTCGCTTGCGTGAGGAGCTGGCGTGATTCCCGATTGATTTTCTGTGATGTCAATGTGCTTGCGGTGGTGCTGTAGAAGGACGGATCATCATTACATAGCATAGAGAGACAGCATTCACATAGCCCAGCTACCATAGCTGAAGTACATCAAATTCAATCATTCGGAAGAGTTCCTGTGAACTGCTGAAGCGCAGAACCTCAACCCACACAGTGAAGCTTTTCCTCGCGAACAGAGTCAACAATGTAAAAGGTAGGTCACTGTCTTCATCGTTGTCGTTTGAATGCGGAGTGTGGTAAAGAGATGCATCCAATCTTCCCATGTTACCTCTCCAAGACGCTCCTGAATGATATTGAAACACAGAATCCTCTCGTCGAATGTTTCGGACCTTCCGGACTAGCTGAGGGTGTTGTGGTGCCTTGATGACTGGACAAGCATCGCGGCTATCCAAGCTAGGCGTGCAGGCTGTGAAGGTGTCAAAATGAGGTCCGCTACTGCATCGAGTACCACAAGTTGATGGGCAGATGACAGAGCGATCACTTATCAAACTTTAGACAATGTGTGGCAAATCCAAGGGAGACTGTCGAGATAGTCTCGGCTCAGCCCCCGGGCTGTTTGTCAAGCGGTCTGGCAGTAAGGTACCGCCGCCAGCTATCGAAAACATCCGAGCGGTGTAACTGACTGCCGTACTGCTCGACACGCATCTTGGGGGATGGACGGAGACTATTATGCCCATTTCCCTTGCGTTTCTGCACATTGCTCAGCTTTGATGGGTGCCTGCTTACGTTTTGCTTCTCAATTTCGCGGTTCCCAATTCTTTGGCGGACCTCTTATTGACATGTCTCGTCGCACTTCTCAGGCAAGCACGTCTAGCTTGGGTAGTCGCGATCTCGGTACGCCCATCACCTCGGTCCGCGCATTGTATGATGCACCAGATGGGGTGCGATGTCTGCGAAAGGCGACTGCAGGATTTGGCGGAAATAAACACTGTTGTAACCCCAAGATAGACACGAATTGGCAGTGGATTGTGGCTTCCTGTGAGGGGGTGGGAGTATCTGTAGCTTATATCAGACAGCACTTGTCGATTTTGCCCTTGCCTAAGGAGCGCGTTACATGGCAGAAGATCCTGATTCAGAGCGTACACCATCAAGCAAGCATCATGATACTTGGAGTTGCCAATGTCCACGTGGACGCGACAGTTTTCTGAAGCAGTAACATCAATGCGCTGATCACAAGCTGCTGTGGCAATGCATGCCCTCTCACCCATTCTTGTAAGCTCGTTGCTTTGGCAACTTCAATGTAGCTTTTATTTCCACGGCT
Source organism: Nuphar pumila (assembly GCF_984573655.1). Lineage (NCBI taxonomy): Eukaryota > Viridiplantae > Streptophyta > Magnoliopsida > Nymphaeales > Nymphaeaceae > Nuphar > Nuphar pumila. The sequence goes on along the minus strand of NW_028323342.1, from coordinate 21,466 downwards.
CTAGGTACCCTGCTGACCCAAGAAATCACTCCGAGTTTGGCACGGATCCTGGCAGTAATATCCCGTGGTATTTGCTAAACAAAACACCCTTGCTGTGGGCAATGCCCATTACCCTCCAACCCCTTCTGCTCATGAGGCATCCATTTGCTCTCATCTCCTTGTGCGGGCCCCATCTTCGGCAGGTTGCTGTAGGTTTGTTGTCGACGGCAGCTTGGACCTGGACTTCGTGCAGCGCTCGAAGGTCTCGGGTCAATGCAATGGCTTCCGTGCTTTCCACCCCGAGGTGTGCATTCCTCTTACATGTGTTGGTCTTGTACGAAAGTGCCTTTTGCATTTTGTGGAACCGATTTCTAGTATGCACTTAGAGAGTCGCCAACGCCCATGCGGATGTGGTACTATTGTTAACGATACCGTACTGCCGCTTAATATTCAAACGAAATTGCCAAAAAACGGCCGTTTGAAAATTTTCCAGCCTGAATCTCCCAAAAATGTTGGTCAAAGAATGTTTATTTTTACCATCTATTTTTGTTCTGGATATCATAATAAATATTACAGATGTATTGTACCTACAGTTCCATGTTTTGCGGACAAAGTTTGCATATCAGCGTGTTTGAATAGTTAGCGGTGACACGGTATATCATCATCGCAGCCAAGTTCATAAGCCCTTGAATGAGGACGAAGATCGTTCGCGCTTGGTCAACAAATTCAGGACATATCAGAACGCATCCTGTACGCAGATATCTCTCTTGACGAATGCTCTATTTGATGATGATGATGTATCTTTTTACAACACTACCGCATCCACATGGACATTGGCAACTTCAAGAACTACTTGGGAATCTATTTGGTTGCAATAAATTGGTCGTATCACTATGTGTGTACGGGCTCTAGAATCGCACTTGTCAGCTGTTTCGAATCTTGTTTTCCAGACCTCTCCGCTCTTACCAGCCCCTATCACCTCTTCAAATCTGCTTACTGTTCGTGCTTACTTGACAGTGCTCCACCAGAACCAGGTTTCTAGCCCCATTTGTGTCCTGAAAATTCATGTTTTCTCGGGCATCTGGACCCCAACAATCACCGAGTCTAGCGAAACACTGTTACAACATCATACTTACTGATGGTGTGTCTACAGGTGTGGCGGCCACCGGGGCTTCTTGACCTGCCATTAACTCCACACAAATCTCCCTCCGAGAGGACGCGGAGGGAAGCTTCAGCACCTGCCATGTCCTCGCAGATGGCTAAATCGAGTTCCTCATGCAACGCTCCTTCCAGCGGCCCTCGAATCAAGCGGAATCGACTCTCAGCAAGCGTGCCTTTGGACCTGCCTGACGGGAGCACTTCAAGAGGGGACCCTGAGGTCTCCGGTGGACAAGAAACGATCATAAGCAATGCCGAGGATGGCGCATCAGGGGGAGAGGGGGTGCAAGGCTCTGCCGATTTCGCGTCGACCTCGTACCTCTGGCCAGACGACGAACTCTGCACCGCGCTGGGTTTGGGCGACGGTGGTGCATTGCATACAACAATAAAACACCCGCTTGATTTCGCGAGCGCGTTTTGCGACGTTGCAGGGCATGAGCCCGCGTACACGACTGCTCATGACCAATTTGTCGGATCGGTTGATTATATGTTTTACTCTCCGAATGGGGTGGGGGGAGCCGAGGGTGGGGCAGCGGGTGTGTTCATGCACGCACGCGCAACTCTAGGGCCCCGCATGTCGGTGCCAGGGGTGCCAATTGCGCTTCCTGCGCCGGCGGAGGGGTCTGATCACATCTGCCTGGTGACGGATTTCATTTTTGGGTCGCAGCGGCCTTGAATTCTGGCTTTGTGCTTAGCTTGGGCTAGCTACTTGTGAGGCGATGTGCATGATGATGTGTCGGTTTACAGCATTACCCCATGCACAGATTTGCCACACCTCGATGAACTTGGAATCACAAACGGCATGTTATGAAGCACGCCGCGAATTGCCTGTGCAAACGGAGCACAACAACTGTTTGGTGTCCTCGCGCAGGGGAATGATTGATATGCAATCAAGCTGGCGACGTCGGCGGCGGCATGGGCAGTTGCAGCTGTTCAAAGACCGGAAATGATAATTCCCGGATAAGATTCCTGACTCCAGGCAGGCAGGTCCTTTCGAGGCGTGCTCGGGTGCATGGGGTCCGCCCCCTCACACTGCACTGTGCTGTGGCTGACTCTGCACCTTGCTGTCATCGTGTTGAGCCATGTGGTGCAACCCTTGCTAAGGGTCAGCCCCCCTATAGCCAGAGTTGCAGATATGTATCCACGCTGATGAAATCTGGCCACACTTTTTGACGATTAAGCCATAAATATCATCAACATCCATGTCAGCTCATTCCTTTCAGTTGGAAGAAAGGAGGTGTTTTTGGCAAGGCACTCACGAGGAGAGCCTGGAGGACCCTTGGTGAGCCTCTAGGCAGTCAATTTAAGATCGTGTCATGGACGGGATCCAAACAGTTCAGTAGGTGACAACCTCGAAAAGAACGTGCTCACTTTGGTTGGGGTGTGCCAAGAAAACGCGTACCTGGTACTTGGGAGTAGTGATGAGATTCCGGAACGCGTACCCGGTACCTGGTATCTCGAGTATCTTGGTGATGAAAAATTCCCCAATTCCGCTGGCATTTCCGGACTTTCCGGAACGTCAGAATCTCTGACAAGGACTTGTTTCGAGGGTATTCAACGCATGCAAGGACAACACGCGATGTGAATCATGTATCTCGCTCAATGCAATGTGCAGCGCTAAGGGAGTTTCACTCCACAAGCGCCTGTCCATTTCTTTGTAACTTTCGAGAGCTGACAGCCTGGCTGCCAAGACGCAAATCACTCGGATATCCAAGAGCACGCCGTCCAATCGGTGCGTACAATGCTGCTCATTCATGTATCGCGTCTGTTTCGTCGCTTTAAATGGCATACCAACACGTAAATGCATAAACAAGGGGTGCTCCTTGCTTGTCAGGGTGCCTTGTGGCAGCCGGCCTCACGTCGCGCCATCTGCATGCTGCTCACGGGACGAACCTGGGTGGCTGATTCTCGCAATACTTAAGCTTTTGATGGAAATGGTTGCATATGCCATAGACACATCAGCGAGAACTGATGATACGCCGATGAAATACCGCGAAACTGTGGGCGCTTGCGTAGCTTGCTGCCGAACGCGAACGACTCATGTGAGGAATCGAGAACTTCGAGGCAACGCAAAGTATGGGCACGCTTTGCAAGATGGCACTGCATCGGGCTGCCGTTTTCTGGCAGCTATGCGGTTTTTGGCAAAACAGAATTGTGTAGATACGGCCCATGCGGCGTGAAGGACTGACATATTTGTCATTGACAAGGACTTCGGCACAGTGCACGATGTGTCTCAAGGTGTGAACCTTGTCTTGAGAAAGTACTCGAGCCGCTCATCGTGCGTCGAGGCATCTGGTCGTGAGATACAAGACGCATCCCAACATCCGCCACGCACAATTTTCATAGCACACTCCGTTTACACACAGGTCTCCAAGACACGAAATATAATCCGTAAAGCTATTGGGAGCCACGCCTTGTCCTCAAATTGCCTTATGGCTTCGGCCTTAAGCCCCCGCGAGGTGCCACCTAGAACCACGGCAGATCGGTGCCTGAAACGCTGTCGGGGCCTATGTATCGGAATGGAAATCATCAAGTTTGGAGTGAAGCCCCCGTGATTCTGTCACGCATGGCTACGCCGGGCCCTGAATAGTTGGATGCTCGGTACATACAAACACCCTGTGAATGCCGAGCTGATTGTGATTGCATGTTGGCGGCCTCGCGCAGTTCATGACTCACGTTGATCTCAATGCCCTGTTGTTGCCGGCTGTTTCAGCTTACAGAGAGCCTCCCGTCTTCGATACGAGGCCTCTTTCGGAGGTGTCTCTCTGCTTCCATGATGTCAAGCGTACCGCCTCCTCTTGAGTGCATGTTATGTGAAGACGTCGCTCAGACGCAGGTGAGTCAGCCTTGATATTGCCAGATAGTCAGCATGGGAGGTCCAGGGTCGGTGGTTCGGTCCCCAAGGGGGATGCCTGGAGGCAGACATATAAATATCCAGAATATTTCAGAATAGGGGATCTTCTCCTAAAAGTGACGGTTCAGCTGCTTGGTCCCATTGCACGACAGCAATATCAAGGTTTCCGTTATCGTGTAGCACAGTTGTAAGAACCCGTTCTGCTCTTCGACATGCAACTGTAACAGTGCATGGCTCCCCCTGTTGCATACCCTGCCTTCTTTGGGCTGGAGTACCTCTTTTATTTTCTTGTTTCTTCTCTTTTCCCCCTGTTGTGTACATTACTTCTCCACGAAGCTTGTCGGGGCATGAGGTCGAAGCCTCCCGGGCGCGTCCCTGTCATTGCAGTGGCCGCCTTCCGAGAATGGCGTGGTTTCAGATCAATTCATTCATTTGTAAGGGAATCCCATGCGCGGTAAAGCGGTTGCCGAGCGTCCAAACATTTCAATCCCAAAGTGACTCGTCTGCTTCCTTGCATTCGCCTGTATATGTACATGCTCGTCGACATTGTTGGTGGCTCATGCCATCGAGTGGCACCTGTAGGACACAACACAGACACAGTGCACATACCATGTATTCCCAACAGAACCAACCCTGGCTACTTCCCTGCATCATGTTCGATCGGTACTACTCACATAGCCGTATAATTACCCTTTTATTACAGTCATTCAGCGTTTGCATATTACTTGACTCGAGCTTGCCGATGACTCAGCCAGTTAGCGCCTCACTGTCCGTCTGCAAGCACGTATTGCGCTCCAATCAATGCAAAAAGCATGTCAATCGCAATATTAAGTTGTGAAGTTACTACTAGAAGATATTTACATTCAACTCCTCGTCTCGGGTATTGCTGTAGCCTATATATCATACGTGGTACTAGACACACAGATTGACTGTCATCTGGCATATCTACACATAGATGCATAGTCAACATTCCAACACTCCCCATGTGGTTAGTCACGAAATCAAAATACATTCAACCCATCATGCCCAGCCCTTGCACCGCCGCATCCAGCCCGGGCCCTGCCAGCGCCTTGGTGAGGCAGTCTGCCAGGTTGTCCTTGGAGCGGCAATACTTGAACTCCAGCTCCCCAGACTGCACCCGCTCCCGCGCGAAGTGGTGGATAACGTCGAAATGGCGTGACCGCGAGGTGAGCTGCTCGTTGCGTAGTAGCGCCAAAGCTGCATCATTATCCCCCCGCAAGTGCACCGGGCCTGTGATTTCGTGTCCCATGTCCGGCAGCAGTTGCCGCAGCCACAAGGCATCGCGTGCCCCCTCATTATAGGCCATGTACTCCGCTTGGCACGTGGAGCCTGCCACCGTCGGTTGCGTTCGGCTTTGCCACAAGATGGCACCTCCCCCAAGCTTGAACACCCCCGGTCACGCTGCGCCTAGTGTCGACGCAAGCAGCCCAGTTCGCATCCACATAGCCAAGGAGGGAAACGTCCCCGTCCCGACGGTAGCAGATTCCCCTGTCCACAGTGCCAGCCACGTAACGCAGCACCTGCATGGCTACCTGACAATGCAACTGAGTCGGGTTCTGCATGTGACGCGCAAGTTGGCCGACTGCATGGGAGATGTCCGGATGCGTGCCATTTGCCAGGTAAAGCAAGCCCCCGACCAGACTGCGGTAATCAGAGGCCGCGGCGAGGGCATCACCTGTTGAATTTACACGTCACACACGAACGATACTTTATCTCTGTTCGACAGATTGGTAGAAAACTAAGCCGTACTCACACAAGAAAATTGCAGCACTTTTCATGCATACATGGCATAAAGCCTCAGTATCATGGCGTTATGCCTGCGAGGCATGGCGTAATACTCCGATGTATAGCGTAAGACAAACACAAACGTTCCAGGCACATCCTAGCATGTTCTCAAGTACGTAACAGCAGAAATATATCCAATGTTATTCTTACGATATATATATCGAGAGAACATATGCAAGTTCCTACGTACAGTTGTACATGTTGACCTATAAATGGTCTTCCTCAGGCACATACATGGTCCAATGTCCTACATGTGAGGAAGGCACCGAGTGACCTAATGAGGTAACCCCTACAAATCTCAACACTCCCCCTCAGGAGGTGCCGACAAATAAAAAACAACAAAAACTGACCAAAACGCCCGAGCTCCCCCGCTTGAGGGCGCTCGGCTCAGATACACCCTTGAACAGCAAAGTGGGAAAATAATAGAGCACTAGCTCCCCCATTCCCCATTGCCTGTCTCAAAATTATTCCAGCCAAACCGGCCACCAACGAAAAATGCATACGAGCCAGATCCAGCAACATGCATACTGTGTGCAGCTCCGCACCACCCAGAATAACGTGTAACGCTCCTGCAGAAGCGTACATCCGTGCAAGACGCACAATGCAATACCGCATATGTCCGTGCAAAACCGCACAATAATTCCGTGCATAACCCGCACAATGTAAAACCGCCTAATAAATACCCATACTGCACAACAAACCAATGCACGTTCTGCGTAATTTCAATCTTCTGGGAGGCTCCCCTGTTCAGGATTTGGTACGTATCACATGGCAACTACCAGCTTACCACCCGCCTTCTTGATGGTACATCTTCCTTGATCTTCTTCTTGAACGTTCCCCACGATCTTCTATGCATTCTTTGCAGTTGCAGCAGCATCACTTCCAGGCAACCAACCTTGACGTCTGCTCTACGACGAGCCTCGCGCCTTCGTCATCTTCCTTAGGGGTCATCAAAAGCAAGCGCGACAGCCATCCACAGCTCCGTGTACTCCATGTCGTTCTTCATGTTGTAAAGCCACGAATTAACGTAAAGCCACGCATTAACGCTCTTGTATACAATCGGCAGTCGTAATACTTCACATACTGACGGAAAGCTCTGACGTCTGTCGAATGTTGAATTGACACGTCACACACGAACGATACTTTATCTCTGTTCGACAGATTGGTAGAAAACTAAGCCGTAATCACACAAGAAAAGTGCAGCACTTATATATGAACAAGCATACATGGCATAAAGCCTCAGTATCATGGCGTTATGCCTGCGAGGCATGGCGTAATACTCCGATGTATAGCGCAAGACAAACACAAACGTTCCAGGCACATCCTAGCACGTTCTCAAGTACGTAACAGCAGAAATATATCCAATGTTATTCTCACGATATATATCGAGAGAACATATGCAAGTTCCTACGTACAGTTGTACATGTTGACCTATAAATGGTCTTCCTCAGGCGCATACATGGTCCAATGTCCTACATGTGAGGAAGGCACCGAGTGACCTAATGAGGTGACCCCTACAAATCTCAACATCACCCACCTGTGCCTTGCGCAAAACTAGACCGGCTGGCATGGGCAGGCGCGCAGGCACCCAATAATCGGCCTCAAACATCTCCACCAGGTGCGATGTAGGCGCAGGACGGCTCCGGGTGGTCGGTCAGGGTAACCTTCCGGCAACTTCTAGTATATCACCTCACCGTCCTCCAAGGGCGCATTCAAGAAAGCGTTCTTGACGTCCAGCTGCCGAATGTGCAGCCCATGAGTGTTGCACACCGCCAAGAACGTGCGCACCGTTGGAAAACTCACCACTGGGCTGTATGTGTCGCCAAAATCCACCCCAGGCACCTGGAGAACCCTTGAGCGACCAAACGCGCCTTGTACCGCCCGTCGCGCTTGATTTCCAGGACCACGCGGCAGCCAAGTGGACGCACATCGTTCGGAAGTGGAACCTCGGTAAAAACACCAAAGTCTTCCATGGCCTTCAGCTCAGCGGTGATGGCCTCCCCCCACTTATCCGCATCCGGCCGCCGCAGCGCATCCGCCACGGTGCGTGGCCATGCCGATGCACCCGGACGGAGCCGCGACGCCATCGCCCAGGCCACTGACTTTCGATGTCCGACGTAGCCTCGAGGGATGACGACAGCTGCGTGGCCAAACGTCGCGTAGCGGTCAGGCGGACGGGTCTGTCGTACCGGGCGATTGCCAGGCGCAGACTGCATGAGCACTGGAGGTGGCTGCGGGACATGCACGGGGGGAGCGACATCCTCCCCCAAGTCGAATCCATGCAGATCATGCACAAGCGGCTCAGGCGCATGATGAACGCCCATGTCGGGGCTCGGGTTCGCCAAGGGCCAGCGGCAACGGCAGGGGGTGTTAGGCTGTCAGTATGACAGCTAAGAGTGCACTATGCAAGATGCGTTAGCATAGGGCAGGTATGAGCTGCCTTGCTGTGGCAATGTGGCAGACTACACTGGGCGAGGTGATAGAGATCGGTACTGACAAGATGACAAGATCCCGACTCTATCCAAGCACTGTCCCTTTGTAAGAACGCTTCCTCTAGGCTTCGGGACTCTACCCTACGCTACCTGTGCGCGTTGGTACTGTGTGCACATGACTAGATAGTCCACAGACTATCTACGATGCAGGACGGAGTCCATGGTCTATGTCATGGCCAGACGCATGCGTGTAGGTCTTGAGTGTAGGCTCCAATAGACTCCTGTAGGCTTGGTACCTGATGTAACCGTCCTAGGCTATTGAGTAGAGGCCCGGAATGGGGGTTAGGGGAAGGGCCCTAACCCTAAGGAAGTGTAGGCTCTGAATAGGTCTTGGATGTTGTCTTGATGTACCGCCAGTTACGCCCAGTTTCGATGTAGGGGCAGACGTGATTGATTCCGAAATGCGCCCAGTTCCTCTGGTCGACACAGAACCGCCGTTGCTGATTCAGAGCGAGCAGTTGCGCAACAAGGAGATTGTAGTTGAGAACTTTATTCGCGCCGTCGAGAACGGGCACGCCCATGACCCATATTTTACAGACCTTCACCAGGTCCGCGCGGCTTCGTTAGGACTCGTCAAAGTAGGAAACCTCTGGTTTAAGGAGAGTGCGCTTACTCTTCCCAACCACAGCGACATTCGTCAAGCAACCATGTATAGCATGCACGACGCCCCGTGGGCAGGACACGTAGGCAAGAATCGCATGCTCATAGCCCTTAGGGCTATGAGCATGCGATTAGAGCGTTATGTCGCAACATGCGACTCGTGTCAGCGCAATAAGGCCAGACATCAGACCGCTGAGAACTTTCTTGCACCATTACCTGTGCCTGAGCGCCCTTTCCAAACGATCGGCATCGATTTCGTCACAAACTTGCCTGTCACCCCACGCGGATATGATGCCATCGTGGTGGTGGTGTGCCACTTCTCAAAGATGGTGCACTTCGTTCCATGCTGGACGAGCACAAATGCAGAGCAGTTCGCTCATCTGTTCCGGCGTAATGTGTTTCGCTTGCACGGCCTCCCTCAATACATTGTCAGTGACAGAGGTGGGCAGCTTACCAGCGACTTGTGGCGGAACATATGTTCTTCATTAGGAGTGCAACTTCGCATGTCATCAGCACACAGGCCTCAGACTGATGGGCTTGTTGAACGAACAAACAAGACGCTCGAGGAGATGCTCCGTGCCTATGTTAGTCATTTGCATACTGACTGGGATCTTTGGCTAGACTGTGCGGAATTTGCCAGCAACAAAGCCACTGCTAGTGCTCACGGCATGACTCCATTCGAACTGGTTTACTAGCACAGCCCCTTGTCACCAACGGAAACAGCCATCGCATGTCAACCCCGTGTGGGACTTTCTAATGGCTGCCCGGTTGTGCGTTGCAAGGGTGGGAGACAATACACCAACTTGTGGGTGACCCGTTTTGCCACTACCAAGCAGTTATTGCGCGTTGCGCAACAGCGCATGAAAACTCTCGCCGATGCCCACCGAGCAGACCGTCAGTTTGAGCCCGGAGATCTGGTGTTATTGAGTACGAGGCATTACCGCCTAAAGAATCCGTTAAGATTCAGTGTATATTGGTCAGTCAGTGACAAATTGTATGATGTCTTACGTGAGGAAGCTTAGCTAACAGTTGATTAGCCCATGCATAGAGCATGCGCATGGTGAGCTCCTTGGATCACGTGAGCGTAGACATGCTTACGAGATACACGCTTCTAGGACTTTCATTGGATACGTCTACAGTATATAAGCAGCACGTTTGCTGCACTACTTGTCTGATTCTGTATGTAAACGGCATATTCCAACAGATTATGGGTTCAGCTACGTTCCGTGTCGCTTTATACTTTCATATCTGACCTCGCCATCCTTGGACCGTCCGACAGCTACGCAGCGCGTGAGTATTAAAGGTCAAGATGAGCGATTCGCAACCCCGTTTCGAACACCTGAATGCAAAGAATTACCATGTCTGGAAGATTCGTATGCAGGCATTCTTGACGCAGAAAGGATGGTGGCATGCGGTTGTAGCACCAGTCGCTGATGGCAGCGACCACGACGAAAAGGCTCTTTCAAGTCTGCAGCTCTGCGTCTCGGACCAGTTCCTGCACGTCATCTCCAAGGCTCGTTCTGCAAACGAGGCCTGGGACACGCTACAAACGATGCACCAGTCCAGGACGTTCGCCCGTCGTCTTCAACTTCGCAGGGATCTGATGTCACTTCGGATGGGCTCTGAGCCAATCACGGCATACTTTGCGCGTGCTCGAGTCATCCACGATAGCCTGCTTGAAATCGAAGACACCACCAGCACGGACGACCTCGCCATGGACGTCTCCCGTGGCGCACTTAGGTAAGTCACCACTGAGTCGTAGGCCTTTGGCAGACCGGAGAGGAGAGAGCATTGCCTCGAGGAAGGCATCCGTGCAGGAGGAGGATCAGGAGCAATCCAAGGCGCTGACAGCGCAGACGCGTCATAAGCGACGCAATGGCGATCGTCGCCAGCGCGGCAAAGGCACCAAAGGCAAAGGAGCAACTCCCAAAGGTGAGGATGCTTGCCACAACTGTGGGAAGACAGGCCATTGGAAGGCCGACTGCCCTGACCCGCCGAAAGGGGGTGTTGCTTTGGTTGCGCAGGTCGCGGCACGCGTATCATCTGAGTGGGTACTGGACTCAGGAGCATCGTCGCACATGACGCACGACCGCTCCATCCTGAAGGACTACATGTCGCTGAAGGAAGTCGTCCCCATCAAGTTCGGCAACGGCGAGTGCGCCAACGCCGTGGGCATTGGCAACGTCATCTTCGACGCCGTTGGCCAGGAGGCAGTGCTGAAGAGGGTCTACTTCATCCCGGATCTCTTCACCAACCTCCTCTCCCTATCGTGCGCTACGAGCAGCGGCGCGACAGTTACCCTCAGTGGCAAGCAGTGCTGCATCCAGTATGGCGGATTCGTTGCCATGACTGCTACCCAGCGCCGCGGCCTATGGACGGTGTGCATCCAAGCTTCTACATCTCGTGAGCTTGCACTGGCGGCTGAGGAGCCGCCCGCCGCAAAGCGTGTGCTGCCATCGGAGGAGTCCGAGGCCGGGCAGCTCTGGCACCGCCGCATGGGGCACCCGAGTTACGGGGTGCTGACCAAGATGCAGCGCAAGGGCATGGTAACAGGGATGGACGTCAGCTTAGAAGAGCTGAAATCTGCGCAGGGCAAGACGTGCGAGCCCTGCATCATGGGCAAGCAGCATCGCGCTCCCTTCCCCACATCCGGCTCGCAGGCGACTGAGCGCTTGGCGCTCTTGCACATGGATGTCTGTGGACCTATGCAGGTGCCTACAGTCGGAGGAACTCGCTACTTCACCAGACTTCTCAACGACGCCTCGCGCCTGTCGGAGATCTGCCTCACCGCTCGCAAGTCTGACGTTGCACAAGCGGTCGTCTCCACGATCGAGGAGCTGGAGAGGCAGAGTGGAGATCGCACCAAAGTTCTGCGGTCTGACCGCGAGGGGAATTCACCGGCCAGCAGCTGGTGGAATATTGCGCTCGCAAGGGCATCGTGATGAAAACAACGGCACCCTACACTCCGTAGCAGAATGGAGCCGCCGAGCGTCTCAACCGGACGCTTGTGGAGAAGGCTCGCGCCATGCTGCATGAGAGCAAGCTGCCGCTTCGCTGGTGGGGAGAGGCCGTCAACACTGCCAACCTGCTCCGCAATCTCACATACGCAGCTGGCGCTCCACTTGGCACCCCGTGGCGCTCATTCAGCGCACCGTGCCGGACCTCTCTCACCTCCGCATCTTCGGCGCTACCGCCTACGCTCACATTCCAGATCAGCTGCTCAGGAAATTGGACCCCAAGTCCCGCAAGGGAATTCTCGTCGGGTATGAGCCTCACTCTAAGGCTTATCGTATCCTGCTGAACCCATCTCGCGTGATCACTTCGCGCGATGTGATGTTTGACGAGGCTGTCGTCGGTGTGGGACAGGATCCAGCGCCTGTCGCGCTGTCCCTGCCTCCTGCGTTGCAGTCGACTGATGTCGGGCTGCTGTCGCCAGAGGAGGAGGAGGAGGAGGAGAGCGCTCCAGAGTCTCCAGTCCCCGAGATCCTTGCAGCGCCTCCAGCATCTGGCGCAGCACAGCCCATCGTCGCCTCTGCAGATCTGTTGCAGGATAATGATGACGATGATGAGGAGTACGAAATGCTAGCGCTCGTGATGGATGTCGATGACGAAGACTCCGACAGCGAGGAGGATGCTCCAGCAGCCACCGAGCCTTGCTATCCAGTACGTGACCGTCGGCCTCCGGATGTCTACGAGCCAGGCCTCATCGCCAAGACAGTCAGCTTCAAGGAGGAGCCGAACACGCACCACGACGCACTCTCAGGTCCCGATGCACCTCTGTGGCGGAAGGCCATGGACGAGGAGCTTGCGTCTCTCATGGAAATGAAGGCGTGGAAACTGGTGCCGCTGCCTCCAGGCGTCAAAGCTTTACCATGCAGGTGGACGTACAAGCTGAAGCGCGACGGCGATGGCAACATCGAGCGCTACAAGGCGCGTCTGGTCGCGAAAGGGTATGCGCAGAAGGAAGGCATCGACTTCAACGAGGTCTTCGCTCCTGTCAGCAAGCACGCCACCCTACGTGCGCTACTCTCAGTCGTTGCAGCCAAGGACCTGGAGCTCATGCAGCTGGATGTCAAGCTCGCGTTTCTCAACGGCGAGCTGGAGGAGGACATCTACATGCAGCAGCCGCCGACCTACGAGCTGGTCTGGTGTGTCATCTTCAGCGTGCGCTCTACGGTCTACGCCAGGCTCCACGAGCTTGGAACCTGCGCTTCCGCAAGGAGCTGGCAGCCTTGGGCTTTCGCAGACGCAGGCCGATCCCAGCCTGTTCATGAAAGGATCAGGTGTGGAGGCTATCTATCTGCTCGTCTACGTCGACGACATGCTGATCGCTGCGAGGGGAGATCTTGCAAACGGTGTGTACGAGGCCATCAAGGGTCTCTTCACAGTGCGGAACCTCGGTGTTGTGACCTACTTCCTCGGCATGCATATCACCCGTGAACGTGCCGCACGCACCATCACCTTGACGCAGGAGCAGCTCACTCTCAACATGCTGGAAAAGTTCAGCATGTCCGACGCCAAGCCGCGTCGCACGCCGATTGCCACCGGCCCACGTCTCTCGGCTGAGGGCGATCCGCTGGATACAAAGCTGTATCCTTACAGCGCTCTTGTGGGCTCGCTGCTCTATCTTGCCTGCTGCACTCGACCGGACATCGCGTTCGCGGTCAACTCCTTGGCTCGCTACATAGCCTCGCCGACGGAGCAGCACTGGATCACAGCCAAGGGCGTCCTGCGCTATCTGCGCGGCACTGTCAAGGTGGGCATCACCTTCGGTCCCGCTAGCGATCTGAAGGGGTACTGTGATGCCGACTACGGGGGAGACTTGGACTCTCGCCGATCGACCACTACCTTCATCTTCAACCTCAACAGGGGAGCCATCAGCTGGGGGAGCCGCTTACAGCCAACCGTCGCTGCGTCGACGACAGAGGCTGAGTATATGGCTGCAGCCGCCGCGGGACGAGAAGGCTTGTGGATCAAGAAACTGCTGAAGGACTTAGAGGCTGGTATGCCTGGGCCCATCAAGGTGTCATGCGACAATCAAGCAGCTCTGAGCCTGCTGAAGGACCCCATCGCCCACGCTCTGACCAAGCACATCGATATTATGCATCACTTCGCCCGCGAGCGAGTCATGCGCAAGGAGCTTGCATTTGTGTACTGTAGCTCTGAGGACAATGTCGCCGATGCTCTAACCAAGTCCCTTACAGAGGCTAAGTTTGCTCGATGCCTCAAGGGCCTGGGCATTGGACAATAAGTTCACACTTTGCACTGCCTGAAGGGGAGTGTTAAGAGTCAGTGTATATTGGTCAGTCAGTGACAAATTGTATGATGTCTTGCGTGAGGAAGCTTAGCTAACAGTTGATTAGCCCATGCATAGAACGTGCGCATGGTGAGTTCCTTGGATCACGTGAACGTAGACATGCTTACGAGATACACGCTTCTAGGACTTTCATTGGATACTGTTGGAAATCGATGTTGCTCAACAAACGGGAAGGTTCACAACAAGACTGCATCTGTTACCTGATGTCCAGGTAACGACGTACTTGGCTATTGTCATTACAGCATAACTCAAGGAACCAAAGTAATGCATCTCAATATATACTCCATGGAGATGTATGACCCAGGTACTAACCAGGTGCCTAGGAACTACACAGCACATGCACAAGTCTACGACATGACTATGCTCAACTATGGTAAACGCATGGAGCGTTATGCGTCGATGCAACAGAGCTACGGTTGCCCTCACGCATAATGCTCCATGCGTTTACCATAGTTGAGCATAGTCATGTCGTAGACTTGTGCGTGTGCTGTGTGGTTCCTAGGCACCTGGTTAGTACCTGGGTCATACATCTCCATGGAGTATATATTGAGATGCATTACTTTGGTTCCTTGAGTTATGCTGTAAAGTCAATAGCCAAGTACGTCGTTACCTGGACATCAGGTAACAGTTGCAGTCTTGTTGTGAACCTTCCCGTTTGTTGAGCAACATCGATTATTAACATTACAGCATAACTCCCGTCGCGTTCTGGGCTTCCCAACAAGGCGCGGCGCTTGGCTTGGACTCTTCCTTCGTCCATTGGGTGCGATTGAGTGTATCGTGGCTCGTTTGGGTTCCTTCCGTTTATCCAACGCTTGCTGCGTGCACTGCGTCGCTTGGTGTTCCTCTGAGGATCTTTACATGCTGTCTCTTTGAGATTGACGCCAGTTTGGCTTATTTCCATGAGCGGTGATTGATTCGTGTATGGATGCTTTCCATACTTCAATTCAAGTTGACTTTGCAGCTCTGGGTGTTTTTGATGGTGTCACCCACCCCGTGTCATAGCGTCGTGCCATTCCTTTGCACCATGCAAATGCGTGAGACCGATATGCTTGGTCGCGCATGCTTTTCGCAGCTGCTAGATGTGCATGTCATTCCCTTCCGTTGCACAGTGCCTGGCTGACGAAGTTGCGGGTGTCGCTACTATGCTATTACTTTCCTTAAAATAGCTGCTTTGCACGTGCCTTTTCCTTGCACGCCAAACCTTGCCTTTACCTGTTGAATTGACAGCTTTTGTGCTTACCGCATGCTTTCGTTTTGCGTGTCTCTGCTGGTGCTGTCATGAGACGTTTGTGCACATGTCCGCTGCGATATGTGCGGCACATTTTGCAATTGGTCTCGATTAGCTGATCGTACAAAAGGGATCACGCCTACTTTCGTTGTTGCATTCTTCTTTCATGACTGATGATTGCTGTTGCATACCTTTGATGTCGTGAGCGTTGTGACATGTCGAAATGATGCATGCGTTACCCTGACGCATGTGTTCTCCATGTGCAGCACCTCCCGAAACACTTCTTTTGTCCTCTGTTGATTTGGAAGTGAACAGATATCGTATGTTCCCAATCTTCCAGTTCTTGAGCGATTGCTTGGTGAGTGTGTTCGCTTTAAGATTAGTATAAATGTAGCTAGGTGTTTTTGTTGCTCCGTGGGCATGCCAGCCCAAGACTGCTGTCGGGGCTGACGACAGCTACAGTCTCTCCAGCGGACAACCGTTGTAGACGTGTCCTTGTATTTCTTCCCAGCTTCTTTTCCATGTGAATGTCGTGGCTTTGTTGCTTTGTGCCTTTCCTTTTGCGAATGCAACCTCTTCATATCCCTGAAGGAAGTCCTTGGCCTTTCCCTTGTTGCTTTCAACTCGGTTTAGACGAGCGGATTCCCCTCACCCTAGTTCCTCAAGCAGGGGAGGCGTTTGCACCTTTTACTTCTGGTGCTTCTTCTCTCCGAACTAGGGTCGATGCTAGATTGGACAAGAGGTATCTTGGCCTTCTTAAGCTAACTTTCTTCAATTCTGTTTAGCCTTGGTAACCTCTCTGTCCTGCTCCCTCAACTAAGAGGTAATCTGCGCTCTTGCCTTTGTAGTGCTTGTACTTTCCTAGATAGTAGTTGAGTTGCTACAATAGAGAGGTTGATAACCTTCCGTCTGCAATGACGTAAATCTACTGGTCTTTCCTACTTTCTCGAGTAGGGGAACGGTTCGCACTCATGCCTTGGTAGTGCTTGTACTCTCCGAACTAGGAATGAAGGAAGACTTCAAGAGAGGCTGATGGCCTTCTGTCCGGGAGGACGTAAAACCTCTGCAGTGGAGCATGCGCTTGCGAAACGATGCTTGTGAAGCTTAGCCTTGTGGAGTTCAAACCCTCTTAGCCTCATTCCCGCCTCATCATCTCAAGTATCCCCATCTCCCTTCCTTCTCCACTCGTGGCATTGCCAGCTATTCCTTGGACTACAATGCGTGCTAACATTTGGGGAGTGGATCGTTGTGGAGTTAAGGTCACGGTTGGGGCTTGAAGCACCAAGTGCCAGAGGTAAGAGTTGGATACTCTAGTTCCTTGATTTGGGCAAGCCACTTGTGGAGAGCAAAGCAATGAACGACTGATACCGTACGGATGGTGATGGACCTAAGTACGATGAAGAAGAGCAGCGTTTGTCGATGCCGTTGTCGCCATTGTGGAATCAGTTTGTTTGCAATTTGGGCCGGCAAATGCTTGCTTGTGTTTGTGGATGTGAAGTCTTTACATGAACAACATTCCTCTCACCTTCTTCCATGCCATGAAGATGTTGACCCTGAATCCTTTCTCTCTTAGTATGGCTTTGGGTGTTGCTTTCACTTCATCGCTCAGTTTGCTTTACTTGGGGAGTGTCAGGAATGGTGAATGTCTTGATGTTTGGTTGAGTCAATTATCTCCAGTCAAATGCATCATCCTTGCTTTCCGTGATGCGTATTCTTGCACGTGCTTTGATCACTGTTCACTGGATCACTTCATATGGGGAGTGTTGGCGTATGCAGTGCTCTTTGTTCCCTTGCCGTGCGTAGGACTTTTGTTGGTGTTGTTGCCCCGCGGCAAATGGGGAGTGTTGGAGAATATAGTGTGCCCTGTGGCTAGGATATTCCATTCTTGTTTCCCTTGTGTCAATATCACTGTAGTCTCTCTGGGTTGCTGTGCTTGGACGCTAGTCATGAGGAATAGGTTCTTGTGTGTCTCTCCCTTTGATACTATCTAGCCGTTATTCCCTCATATCTCCTGCGTCCATGCGTCGTTGTTTGTTTAGGACGAGTAGTGTTGCATTGTGTGCTGCGTCCATGAAGAATGCTTTTGATGTGGTGCCTTGAGCGAGCAATCCTGTGTCGTTGCGTTGCTCAGCACCTGCATGCTTTGGAAGTGACACGACAGCCAGTCGTGCGTGAGGGCAACCGTAGCTCTGTTGCATCGACGCATAACGCTCCATGCGTTTACCATAGTTGAGCATAGTCATGTCGTAGACTTGTACGTGTGCTGTGTGGTTCCTAGGCACCTGGTTAGTACCTGGGTCATACATCTCCATGGAGTATAATAGAGATGCATTACTTTGGTTCCTTGAGTTATGCTGTAACGACAATAGCCAAGTACGTCATTACCTGGACACCAGGTAACAGTTGCAGTTTTGTTGTGAACCTTCCCGTTTGTTGAGCAACATGAACTCAAGGAACCAAAGTATTGCATCTCAATATATACTCCATGGAGATGTATGACCCAGGTACTAACCAGGTGCCTCGGAACCACACAGCACACGCACAAGTCTACGACATGACTATGCTCAACTATGGTAAACGCATGAAGCGTTATGCGTCGATGCAACAGAGCTACGGTTGCCCTCACGCACGACTGGCTGTCGTGTCACTTCCAAAGCATGCAGGTGCTGAGCAACGCAACGACACAGGATTGCTCGCTCAAGGCACCACATCAAAAGCATTCTTCATGGACGCAGCACACAATGCAACACTACTCGTCCTAAACAAACAACGACGCATGGACGCAGGAGATATGAGGGAATAATGGCTAGATAGTATCAAAGGGAGAGACACACAAGAACCTATTCCTCATGACTAGCGTCCAAGCACAGCAACCCAGAGAGACTACAGTGATATTGACACAAGGGAAACAAGAATAGAATATCCTAGCCACAGGGCACACTATATTCTCCAACAGATACGTCTACAGCATATAAGCAGCACGTTTGCTGCACTACTTGTCTGATTCTGTATGTAAACGGCATATTCCAACAGAAACCGCATCGGTCAGAAAAGTTTCTGCCTCTATACGTAGGTCCATTCAAGGTGTTACACCGCGTCGGACCATCAGCACACAAAATCGAATTGCCGGAAACAAGCAAGGTGCACCCGGTCATTCATGTGAGTAAGCTGTGGAAATACCGCAGCGATTCTCGCTGTCCTGAGCCCACCCCAACTGTGTTTCTTGAGGATGCAGAAGAGTTTGAGGTCTTAGACATCTTGGCAGAGCGCGGCGACGCGGCGCGCAAGCAATATCTGGTTCAGTGGCGGGGTCGGGATGTCATGTACAACACCTGGGAACCGGAAGACCGGCTTGCCATGTGCCCTGACGCGCTGAAACGCTACCGCGAAGCGGCCAGCGAGCATCGTTCCTCAGTTACGGAGTGAGTGTTTTATTTGACAGCGGAGTCCGCGACATTGCCATTGCCTCCGAGGGCATGAAACCCGGCGAGCGAGTCGATGGCCTGTGAACGCCATAGGCAGCATGTGATGGAGATCCTTTGCCTTAGTTCATAGTGTCTGGCCACGGGCCTTGAAACGTTTCGTATTTCCCATGCGATGTGTCCGAGCAGCTGGTGTGGGAACCCTTGCTGAACTCGAAGGTGTCGTGCGTGGCGGTCACAGATCAAAAAGTAGGAGGATGGTTTTTTTTGTGCATGAGCAATTTTTTTTCTTGTGCGATCAGCACTCTGGGTAGTTTTTGTAATCAAATCTGTCCTCGTGTTATGTGTTGTTCTCTTCGCTGCGCGTCCACGTTTGGCGAGCCCCCTACTGGGCAAGCCTTCTCCCTGTGAGCTCCCTACTAAGCAAACAGGTCAATGCATGTCATCGCGAGCTCCCTACTAAGCGAGCGTGGGCATGATACTTCGCGTCGTGCTCCGCTTCTTCAAAGGAGGGGGGAATTGTTACAGCTGAGTGGCTGTAATATCTCAGGATAGCTCTTCTTCTTGCTATCCTTGTGTGATTTCTATGCTCTGCGACGGGGGTCTATAAATAGTCGCAGATAGGCTGACGTGTACATGTGTTGCCCTTGCTTTGCACCAATCGTTGCACACAATCGCACACAACCATGCATTGGCGAACAGTATAAGAACCTGGACATGCGAGCAAACAACAGCTTCGTGTACAGACTGCTAGCCACACACACCCCTAGGGTGGCTGGTGCTACGAGCTAGAGTTCGATTCTTTAGCGCCTTGAGTGACCGTCTCACTTTGATAGAACAAGCCCCTACGGCGAGGGCAGAAGCACCGTTCCCAAAGGCCACTTTCACAGGAGTTGTCAGGGTGCGATAGTTCGACAAAGACTGTCCATACGGGCTCATGTGAGCTGATGCACCACTATCCGTCAACCAAGGCTCACCTGTGTGTGAGGAAGTCGATGCGCCCGTCCCAGAGCTGGTGCGGTTGCGCCAAGATGCAGCATTCCGCTGCACTTTGCCTTGATCGATGGGCTTGTCGCACTGCCCCAAGGTGTGCTCGTGGCTCCCGCAGTTAAAGCACGCGCGCCTTTTGTTGAAAGAGGGCTTCGAGGTGGCCGCAAACATTGCTTCGGTGGCGGCCATTTGCTGTAGGCACGCCTCACGTCCTTCTAGAGCTGCCTGCGGAGTCCCAATCAACATCGTCCCCGTAGCCACATGCGTGTCAGCCAGCTGCCGAAACTCCTCACGCACTCCGCTGGCAGCTTGCATGATGAACATGTAACCCGCAATGGGCGCTCCTGCCTCGGTGAGGGTGCGACGCATGCTCCGCAGCCGAGCAAAGAAGGCTGAAATGGACTCGTCTGGCAGCTGTTTAGACGTGGAAAAGGCTCGTGCAATAGATGGAGCTTTAGCTTTGGCTGTTGCGGCAGCAGTCTCCGACAGCAATGTCCAGGCCGCAGCCATGGTGGAGACCCCATTGTCGACGAGGAAATCTCCGATCTCTTCAGTAGAATACAGCCGCAAGAACGCGAGGCCACGCTGTGCGAAAATGTGCTGCGCATTCGTGAGTACAACTGTCCATCCGACGAGAGAGACGAACTGCTGTAGCCTCTTCGCAAAAACAAAGTAGTTCTGAAACGACAATTTCGGTTCCAATTGCGCAGCAGCGGCGCGATATAAGGACGAGTCTAAACCACTCGTGACACTCGTCATCTCAGTAGACACAGTCGCAGGTACTGAAGGCGCAGAATCGGAAGGCGTTAGCGCCGCCCTACGTGGGGCATCACGTGTCTGTCCCCAGTCGACATTTTCAATCTGGACCCATAACCTATTAGAAGATATTTACATTCAACTCCTCGTCTCGGGTATTGCTGTAGCCTATATATCATACGTGGTACTAGACACACAGATTGACTGTCATCTGGCATATCTACAGATAGATGCATAGTCAACATTCCAACAGTTACCTTTGACAAGTTCCTACCGCATCCCAATGCGCAATATGGGCGAAATACCGTCAAAAAGATCTGCAGCGGTACCACAAAAAATCTGAAGAATCATGGCCAACATTCTCGGAGAATAGGTCAGGGTTCTCGGTATGCGAGGGTGCCGTAGGCACCATAGAAAATTTTGAGCTCCGTTACGCAT
The DNA here is from genome assembly GCF_984573655.1 of Nuphar pumila. Taxonomy (NCBI): domain Eukaryota; kingdom Viridiplantae; phylum Streptophyta; class Magnoliopsida; order Nymphaeales; family Nymphaeaceae; genus Nuphar; species Nuphar pumila. The sequence goes on along the minus strand of NW_028323342.1, from coordinate 426 downwards.
TACACCCCATTTTATTAAACAACCGCGCATTCGGTCGAAGCTTTGGGCGGGATTACGCGTTACACCCGCTTTTATTTAATTTGGGACCGATCGGTGGTCGTGAATGACCCCAAATTACACCATTACCAACCATTACACACAAAGACATAGTGAACACGACAGCTCAAAGCCAACAGTCATGACACACGCACTCGCAAACAACGCGCTCTCTAAAGAACGTCAGAAGTAGGAATCAACAATCCTCCAGCGAAATTGGTGCCAGTGGCCTTGGCCAACGTCTCGAGGCTGCGGCGGAACATGATGCCGTTGGCGCGGCACATGGTGATGCTGAGCTGACGCAGCGCATTGGTCACGAATTATCCATTACCAACCATTACACACAAAGACATATCCATGACCAACCATCGGTCCAACTTACCACGGTGC
>NW_028323340.1:0-59561 GCF_984573655.1 Nuphar pumila | reverse complement strand
GGTTCTAGGGCATAGTGGTGTTCAAGTTCGCGTCACATGACGAGATGATGTGTTCTGCACCTCTCAGTGTGATTTACATGCACAAAAAGCTGCACCGCGCACCTCAAAGTTTCCCTTTCCAGCAGCTACGTGCAGAGCAGTGCGGCCAAAGACGTCTTGTGCCACCAGCATCTGATCCAGCAGGCCCTTGGCACCAGCATCCTGAGCTGCAGCCGTGGAGCCCATGCGCTCTTGAGCCTTGGCAACCGCCAGCAATTGCTCCACGACCGAAATCTGGTTGTACATTGAGGCCCAGTGCAGGGGCGTGCCACCTTCACAACTTTCAGGCGCCACAAAATCGCTCAGAGCTCGTCGTGGGACCAGCTGGGAGACGTACTCAGCCAGGTGCGCTTTCAGCACGGCTATCTGAGGAGTGGCAGGTCCATGGGCGGCACGATGGAACAGGAGCTGCAGCACAGGTGCCTTGTCATATGACATCCTGACAGTACACCATACAATGACACCGCCAACTGCACCTTGGGTGACCCACACCCAGTTTTAAGGTAGTGTGATGCACTGGACAAATCACAACATGCCTCCGTAGCCACTAACATTCTCTGGGCTAGCAGATGCCGTGCCAGGCATGCATGGACAGGTTGTAACGTGTAGCATCCACGATGATCACTTGCAAGTTCACGCTTATACAACAGGTGTTCCCGACAAGCGAACTTCGCAAACAATTTATTCCGGTTGTCAACGAATCAACCTTCTCACGATGATGTAGCAACGCACCTCTTCATACCAGTCCACGCGACAGTCAGGGGATGAGCTCAGGACTCCCGATGCATGAGCAACGGCACTCTCGATCATGGCAGCGCCAAGGCCGTAGCACCGCGCAGTCGGCCCTTCAGACCCCGGCAGGCCAGTGCCAATGATTGCGCCGCGCTGGCTCACCCATTGCGGCCAGCTCACCTGCAGCTGTGCCCCATCAGTGGAGCCATCCTGAACCCTGTCGATGGTCTGGACGCTGCTGTCACTTGAGGGCGAGCAAGGAGTGGCGGGTGCGGGAGGGCGCACAAGGAGTGTGCGCTCTGGCACTCGCAGCCATGCGGCAGGTCGGGGCGTGAACATAGACAGGCACCTGCATAGCATCTTTGCACTGGAACCATGGCCAGACTCAATATCTCGTAAGATCACATCATGCATGGCAGCGGGATAACCCAAATCGCATATAAGCCGAACAAACAAAGCGATGCAGCAGCTTGCATGCCGAGAACAGCAATTGACTGACCTCAGTCACATCACATGGATCAGCAATAGCCGTAGAATTCAAGGTCTGATATGGCATGCTCACCACGAGCATGAGCACTGTAGCAGTATGATAGGACATGGCAAGGCACCTGGTCAGCTCAGCGCTGTTGGGGAGTAGCTCCATCATGCCGTGCTGCCACGGAACCGCTGTGCCATCCTTGCGGGGCGTCCGCTTGAGTGGCGATGCGCCTAACATCAGCAGCAGCTCGACAAGCTCCGTTTCCCCTGAGGCTGCGGCAGCATGCAGTGGCATGCGGCCCTGATCGTCTGTCACGTTGATGATGTGATCGATGAGTGCGCTCGAGTGCGCGTGCAGCTGTGGCAGGTTCCTTTGCAAGGCGGGCAACAGCTCGTGCCACGTGGGAATCGTCTTCTGCAGCGCCCATCTCGATGCTAGCGTTGCGTGCAGCGTCTGCTCAAGGGCGTGCGTGTCCAGTGCCGTGGGGGTGGAGCGCGCTGTCGAGGCGTTGTGACGGCCAGTAGCGCCAAGGATGCGTGCCGCGTTTTTCGCATTCTGCAGCCATGCCGCAAGGGCAACGAATGAGGCATCTTGGTTGGTAGGCGTGGGGATGACGACATTTGACTGGCCATGGAATGCCTTGATAGCTTTCAATAACGTCGCAACCGCATTCATCAGCGACGACGCGCCGTGCTGCATGTTCTTCATCTGCCGATTCAATGGCTCTGGCAACGGCGACGACGCCGAAACGTGAGGCCGCTGAGCGGACTCACCAGCGGCCTCCGAGGGCACCGAAGATGCGTGGGTACTGCTCAGTACTGAAGAGTCACCACTAGCCATGTTTTTCGGGCGGTCAGTTTCCTCAGGCTTCACAGCCACTGCAATCTTTCCTCCGTCTGGTGGTCCTTCTGCGCTGTCGCCCGACGCATCCTTGCTCATGTTCTGAACCCCGTTGGTGTCTGCAGTCGAAGAATGAGTTTTTCCTGAGGGTACGTCGACGAGTTTCGGCTTCCCTATGAGAGCAGGATCCGCAGTACGCTCTGCACTGCCTGACGCCATCTCAGCCCGCGCAGGTTGGCCGGAACGTGCATCGTCATCACTCAAGGCGGCCCATGCTCCGGCGCCGGGAGCCATCACCACGGGAAGAGGATCGGAGGCTTGGGAGGAACGCTCACTAGACACAGACCCCTGTACATCTGCAACGCGCTCCTCGGCAAGAGCCTGACCACTGGGAGGCTCAAGCAGCATGCCAGTGCGGCAGACCTGCCCAAGGAGGTCAAGTGCCTGCTCGGCAGCGAGCATGACATCCATCAGCACTTGACCCCGCCGAGACAATACGTCCAGGGCATCCTCATTAGGCGCTCGGCTCCGCGTCAACGCAGTGATCGCGTCTTTGGCCACACGCGTATCAACAACTGGCAGCGGGATCTTTTGAGGCGTAGGTGCCTGCTGAGCCGTGTCACGCTGAGCACCCGTAACCGTGATAGGCCGCAGGCAGCTAGCAGATGAGGCGTTTGCCGAGGTCGACACAGGCGTTCGTGTTGCGGCATCGAACACGTGCGTGGTGTGGACAGGCTCACCGCTGACTGTCACGGCAGGCCGTCTGGCGGGGGTAACACCACCACCGTGCATGGGACTGCTGGTGCTGAGCCCTGGCGTGGATGCGGGGGACCGCGGGGCACGTACTTTCAATCGCACCTTGTTCCTGGGTCCGGTGCGAGCGAGCGGGGATGAGGTTGACGGTGTGGGGCTGGACTCCGCCGCTGCATAAGGATTAGGTGCAGCTGCTGCGTGGAATAGCCATGTCGAAGGTGAAACAATGGGCGCGCTCGCAGCATGCCCTGCACAAAAACTCTCCAACCTGTGAATTCCCCCAAAGGCAAACACAGGAGAAACGCCACATCGAACAGCTCTGGACACCACATGACGAGTTGATCAACATGGCAACACATTTGCGGATGCGTTTACACGAGATGCAACTTGGGACAACTCAGGTCCAGTGCTAAGTGATGAAAATTGCACCCAACGCTATGGGCTTCCTCGCATCCTAATCCCACCGGGGCTAGGATGTGACAAACAAGCCTGAATCGTCAAAAGTGAACTCGATGGACTCAACGACCAAGTCGCACGCAGAAAGGCTCATGCGAACTCATTGAAAGGTGTCGACATGAAGTGACGCACCTGCTCGATTGGACGGCTCCTCAGGCTCTGGAATATACATGGGAGCCAGCTGCAGAATGCATACCAGCAGTGCAACCGCATCGGATGCGCAATGCGACCGCAACTGCTCTCCTAACACGCTGGTCAGCGAGGGCTCCCAGTTGTCCTTCAGGAACCCTTCCCAGTGAGCAGCCGCATCCGGAGACGACTGCACCCAGGCACACACTCACTTGTGCATGTGCGCGAGTGGGGCATGAGGGCATGATAAGCGTGATACAGAAGCACACGCATGGGTGAGATCAAAGAGTGCAAGGTACGCTACCGTAAAAAGGTTTCCCTGCATGTAGGTAGGCTTGCCTCTGGTGATTGTAACGGTAGCGGTGATTCCTGAGTGGTGCTTGGACTTGCCAATGTCCATGTGGATGCCGTAGTATTGTAAACAATTTATTACTCTCATCATCATCAAGTGCACAAGAAGAAGACACCTTGAGTTGCCCAGCAACATTAATTGCAGTTTGCTATGGAACTACCGCTGCCAGGAAGACAGCCTAGCCATACACATAAATTGGCTGCTTGCCTGCTCTTGATACACCACACAATCCTCATCTTCACAGATGAAGTTGCGACACAAGATGCGCGAGACGTGCACTGCAAACCGTGCACCTTGTCCAGGCTGTACTTGTACTTGGCAACAAACTCACAGTGTGAATCGATTATAAAATGTGATGTTTACGATGGAATGGGCGTGGGCAGCCTACCTCATCTTCATTTGGCATGGATGGACTGGGGGCCAAACGTAGTTGGTATCAACGAGAAGTGTGCTGCCGATCGTCACAGGCAACACCACCTCTGCACAGTGCTGCAATACTCGTTACTGCCGGCGACGTGGGCGGCGCTCCTGATCGCATTGAACAATTGGAACCTACTTCATGCCCAATTTGCTACCTGCACGGCCCACAAATAATCAGCAACCCATTGCTGATTGAATGATACGCCGTATTTGTAACAGCTAGCGACCAAAAATCAAGAATGGGGTCGGAAATACACACCAGCCTTATATAAAGTAATAACAACAGTGACTACAACCCGTGTAAGGAACCCAGCTGCCAGGACAGGCCTGTCCGCACAACGCATCAGCGGACGAGAATACCTCCATAGGGCGACGCAGCACAGTGAAACCGACCTTGCGCCATGTCCCTCCGGACAAACCCGGACAATGCGTGACACCATGAAACGCGGAGAGCGTATTGGACGAGTATCTCGAGGCGTTTGCATCAGAATCCACCGGTTATATCCCCGAGCTACTGCGTTATCTCGTTCACCAGTTGGTGGTATCGGTATGTACTCAACGCCAAGTGAGACCGTTCAGCATTGGATATACCCACGGCTCCGTGAGCGACACGAGAACACGAGCGAACGAATGCGTCATAGCTCAATGTCATCACACCATGCTTTGAGATGTTGCCACATGATTCAAGCCAGGAATTGTGATTGTGATTCCTGAAAGAACACGGGATCCATTCTTCAGGACGGCTTGCACCGATTGCAGAAGGCCTGAACCTGCCGCCTTAGCAAAACGATAGCGCGATGATACCCCGTTTTGCAGATTAGTAGCATTATAGACCCAGCAATTTTATTGTGGCTTCGAACTTCGGCGGGTGTCCTCACGATCGACGTATTCAAGGGCTTGGATCCAACCATCGTGATACCATACACGCAGACGCAATTCTGGACCCTACTTGTGACACGACACCACAACAGCTTGCTTGTACAAATACCACTGGCGACGCTCATATTTTGTTCAGCACAGGCTTATATACTGCCTGGATATGTGGCGCAAGTCGTGCCCGTGCTTGTGACTGGTGGAACACCTAGTCGAATTGCGGCCACAACTGCCTGAGCTACGCATGGCCAAGACATGTGACACTTCAGTGTCACTTTGGAGACGAATACACATACACATGAATGCGTGTCGCTAGTCGTCCGATGACCACATGCATATCTCGAGAGATATACCACCAGACCATGTCTGGTCAGTGGCGCGATGATGAAAAGAGAGGAGCTGAAGCATGATGGCATACGTGCACGCATGCAACGATCTCATCCACTAATCCACACAGCTGAAGTGCTGTCGCGTGCATCTCCTGCTGGGGAAGTCATGCCAAGGGAGTCACCAGCAATGGCAATGCAGGTGTCTGGTGGTGGTCAGGCATCAGCGTTCATACCTACAGAAGCGCAGTCTCGTATCAGGCTCCACGTAGCAATAAGCCTTGCAGCTGAAACAAACCAGAGGCGTGCGTCTGTGAGCGAACAAGCAAGTGACGAGGACCTACAGTCTTGAACAGACACTTCTGGCCACGCAGAGGTAATGAACAGATGCACACATGAGCTGCAACACATTAGGTGTGCATGCTGTCAACAGTTAAGAGGGTGCGAGCCGTTGAAATGCGTCGAATGGCGGTAAATGTATTTCAGTGATAATCGCGCAAAAACTTGAAATACATGTGTGATTGCGCTTACAATTTTGGCTTGCCGCTAACACGAAAAGACGAGGCTGAAGAAAGCTTGATTGATAATACACGTTATTTTGCGCGGATCCACTTCATCGCCGTCTTGCCATGGTCGCTGCTGCCATCGGCTCGTACCAAGCCGCGCTCCTGAAACCCTGGTGCACTGGTCCGTAGAATTGAACAATGGACCACCAACCTGTACATATACAGTGATTGTATTTTTACGAGCAGAAAATGTTAGTTAGGGATGTCCACGTCGAGGGCATTAGGGGTTGCTTGGACTAATCAGGTTGCAGTGCACCCACACCTTTCATTACGAGCACGCAAGATTCGAAAATGGCACTTTGCGTATGAGGCTCATGATAACTTGAGGAGAGATAGGTGTGGCCGTAAAGTCGAAACTTGTCCAAATGATCGGTTCGTGTGTCGGGGACTCGCGTTCACAGCGAGCGACATAGCTCGATACACACATGGACGGCTTATATGTGACGGCCCAAGGGGATCTATATGTACGGACAGTCGAGTTTTACAGGCAGGTCAATGGTTCTTGGCTCTGAAAGGCGATGCCTTTGATGGGCATGATTACCTGCGATCTGCGGTAGCCGCTGGGGCCGTCGGCGTCATCGTGTCCGTTGCACAACTCCGCAGAGATTCACTGGCAAATGTGCCGCACGAAACGAAAGGACTGGCCTCCAGGGACGGCAGTTGCAGCATTGCCACTGACCTTTGCAATGAAATTGACTATTCGTGCGGTGTGGTCGCGGTGAATGACACCATGACCAGTCTGCATCTATTGGCCGCTCAAGCAAGAAGGTCTTTTACTGGACCTGTGGTGGCTATCACTGGAAGTGTCGGCAAGACTACTGTGCGCTCCATGGTGCGATCTCAGTAGCGAATGCCTGCTCGATCATGTGACAATTGGGGAGACATCATGAAATCAAGGTACGGCGTGGTGATTTCCAGGCACGTCCACCGACTGGTCCACAAAGCTCTCACACTTGTCGTTGCCTTGTCAAGGGCGGCACCGACTTCAACGCGAATGCAAGCGCATCCCTATATGGGACCGTTTCAACAACATTCGGCCGCACCGCAAGAAGCGATCTCACTGCAACAGTCCACCAGAGTTTCCCGAACAGCAAGTTGTGTTATGATGCGTGTTGACATCCCATCATGCTTGAGGGAGAGAGAAAGAGGGCCAACCACGTGCTGGTAGCTCACACATGTGCAGCCAAGGTATGCGTTTTCATACATCGCCTGAGTGCTCATGGCTTACCGCAGATGGAAAATAGCAGTTCTCTTCACAGCAGACACGTGGTAGGCAGCTGCCTTGTGCTTGCGCACCCCAGGCGGAAAACTGATGCCCATTCACTGCAATTATTGCATGCAGGTAGCATGTGCTCTCCGTGCCATGGGCTACCAAGTCCATGTGACAAGGGGCAATGAAAACAACCACATAGGAGTGCCCCTGACGATTTTGTCGGCTCCAGCGGAGGCAACAGCGATGGTCTTGGAGCTGGGGATGAGCCACTCTGGGGAGATTTTGTTGCTGTCCTCCCTGTCTCAGCCAACGACCCGCGTCATCACCAGCGTTGCCGAAGCGCACTTAGAAGGCTGCAAAGGCACGCTTGACGGCGTCCTGGCAGCAAAACTTGAGCTGCTGCAGGGCTCTAAGGCGGACGATGTGTGGGTTATCAGCCAAGATGACACCATCCTCAGTTTGGTCCTGCCCGTTCTAATTCCATGCATACCAATGTATGGACCTTTTCAGGGTTCCCCCAAGCACAGTTTGCAATTGTGGCGGGTCCTCTGGATTGCAGCCTACACATCCGCCTCCACATCGCTCCACGGGTGATAAACAAGCACATAACCACATGCAAATGTCGCCGATGAGCAGGCATGTGTGCGTCAGCTCACGCGCTGACAGTAGCCTTCCCGTTTGCAATACCTCAAGGCGAGCAAGGACGGCATTCACGCTCCGCATGTGGCCCGAAAAGGAGGAGGGCAGCCCAGCCGTTGCAGCAGCAGATTGCAATATGTGTATTCCATCCCTTGGCAGCCATCTGGCTGTCAATGCGGCCTGTGCTGCAGCCGTAGCAAGTGCCGTGGGGCCACCGGGTAGCCTTGAAAGGAAGCCAAGGAGTACGGACGTACTCAAGGTGCTACAAAACAGCAATTGGTTAGAGGATTGGCAACCCATCGCAGGGAGGATGCAATTGCACGTTCTGGATCGGTGTCTCCTGCTGGATGATTCGTACAACGCAAACCCGAAGAGTGTCCGCAATGCTCTGGACACCTTGACGAATCTGCAGGGGGAATGCGATCAGCCGTTGCTGAGGTTAGCCATTCTGGGTGACATGAGCGAGCTGGGTGATCAAAGCCCTGGTCTGCATAAGGAGGTGTTGGCATATGTGGACAACCTGGGTGCAGTGCGTGTAGGTCTCTTTGGACCATGCATGCAACAAGCCTGGGAATCGTTTTACAGCAAGCATCACTGTCATGCCAATTTGCCAACACTTCATGAGATTCGACAGGGGGCCTGGGCTCCAGGTTTGAATAACGCGCTGCTGGAGCCAGACCCCGTGGAAATAGAGTCGTTTGCGTTTACAATCGCTAACTGGATTCTTGCACAAGCAGGTACTAGAAGGGCAGTTATTTTGATCAAAGGAAGCAGGTGCATGCAGATGCAAAGGCTGTCCATGCACCTCAAGGAAAGATGCTGAGTGTTCTCCTTGTTGCACTCATACAGGATGCTGGATGTGCTTGCTATTTGCAGCATAGTGAGCAACTCATTTCATTTGTAAGTGCGAATCTTGCAGTCGCCATTGCTGTGATGTGTAGTGTACAAGAGTGACTGCAGATGTTCCACAAGGGGCTCCATCAATGCCGTGCAGATACTTTGTTGTTCCATCATGTACTTGTTGACAAAAACGAGAGCGCAACCCGTTATATTTGTGCTACCTTGTCACCTTGTTCCCTGTCTCAGCATGGCTAAATACCTACATGGTATACCTACCGTCGGGAGCTCAGCTGTGCTTTGTGCAAGGGCAACGCGCGCATGTACTACAAGTCCCTCTCTCGTATCGCCGTGAACGTCGGCTCGGACTTCCATGCAGGGTGTGATGCACCGCAGGAAGATCCCGGCGTAGCTTAGGTTGCTGATTTTCTTGTGTATTTTGTCTTAGTTTGTGTCGTTGTTTCAGTGTTAGTTTCTGTGTTTTTTCCTGTTTTGCCAGCCCTGTCGCTTGTAACAAACCTACATGGTATCTGGGAGAAGCAGCTTTCACACAGCACACGACAATTGTCCGTAAAACCATGCAAAGTGCCCTCTGTTGAATAACTATGTGAGTAGTAATATATCTCGCTTGCTCATGCACCGCGGCTGTACAAAGTTTGCAACAAAGGTCAAGTATTTGTTGACGGAAGTGCCCATATATGTGTTGAGTACTACTGGTAGCATCATTCCGTTGTGCACAATATAGAATGACCCAAACTATCTGGTGGTGTTGTAAAAAGACACATGAAAATCACTCTCACTGTCTGACAATTCCCGGCACCCTTAACTCAAAAGGTACACACAAGCGATGAAGGATTTGGAGCACAAGGAAGCTAAAATGACAGTGTATGAAAGAAAGACCGAATGCCCATGTTCGAATCCTCTTCATCCGAGCTGCTATCACAACTTCCATTTTTCAAGCCACAACCATCTTGCATACATTCCCACAGATCAAACCACAAAGCAATGTTCCTGCTCGCAAGATTGAAAGTGCTCTTGACACTGTCATCGATCAACTGGCCAGCGCAGCACAGTGGCTCTGATGCCCACTCGGGGCTTCGAGTTGGCAGCAACAGTGAAGAGAGCTCCACTTCATCGCTATTTGCTCCCTTGAGTTGACCTCCAGCGAAAGCTGTCGCGGCCATGGCCTGCCTTAGTTTCACTGCGTAGCCGACGCAGCCACTGGCTGGCCATGCTGGCAGCGCTCTAAACATTTGGGCGGAGCTGGACGCCGAGCTCGCAGTGTGAAGGGCCAGCACACAAAATTGTGCACCAACCGAGGAATCACAAGGGGAACCATGCAGAACATAGTGGCATGGATACCACCGCCGATTTGTGCGTGCTTCGATGGCTGGAATCCAGCCACAGTGCAGAGGGTGCAAGGTCACATATGATCCTTCCCACAACCATCCACACGAGGTGTTTCGAACCATTGTCTGAAATGATGTGTAGGCATCGCATCCTTTCGGCAAAATCGGAGAGGTGTGGGATGTCGCATTCGTCTGAGGTTCTTGATGGATGGTACCTGGTGAGAATCCATCTGTGCGGTCACCTGCAACAGGGGCGAGCCCTGCATGGCTGGGCAAGCCTCCTGAGAACTGCCCCATTTGCCGGTGTCGGCGAGCACAGTTGACAACGTCCGCTTTAGATGCTGCAAATGTGACGGACTGCAAATGACGATGCCAGACGCCTTGGCAGCTGCGAACTGAGTCGGTGAGCGACCTGTGCACATCCATCGGCTCGTTACTAGCAAATCAAACACCACACAGATCACAGGTGATCACAGGTCAAACTCAACAACGCCTCACAATCGCTTCTTCCAGTCCTCCACAAATGCCGCATGTGCGACATGAGGTGATTGTTCAACAGCGTCCAGACACTCACCTGCATCAACAGAACGGCTCCAATATGACAACAGGCGACAGGGCACCTTTGAGGGGTCGCTCACTTTATTGGCAACATCTCTTGCTTCAGCCAGCATATAAAAAACCCAAAACCCAAGCATTTCTTGCCATGCCTGGCTGAAGACATACCTGCAGGTGCAGGCCAGGAATGCCAGATCGCGGGGTCCGAGAAATTCAAAAATGATTTCGAGCGCATCGCCCGGTAGTTCTGTCAGCTGACATGCTACATATTGAGTCTCCTCAGCTACCGCTCCTCGGCCTGGGACGGCTTGCCATGTTGAGCGCCGGGACCTGATGATCCCTTGTTTCAACGCTTTCTGCAATTTGTTCCTGCAGTTTGGTGCGCATCAGCATGGCAACCACATTGGATGTAGCTTGTCAACACAAGAGTCGGCGACTGGCTTTGGTATCTTCAAGCAGTGCGAATGGTGTGCCTGGGTGCAACGCACCTGAAGCATCTGCAATAGCTTTGACGAGCGTTACTGCTGCAGCCTGTGTAGCCCCGCCACAGTGCGTCACAGCTGTAAAATGCAAGTGAGTAAGTGCCTAACCTGGTTCAATGCAGTCAGCCTCGTCTGTGCAGCATCATTGTAGGCCATAATCAGAGTCTTGCTCAAAATAACTCCGGAAGCTTGATCGTGGTTTGTGCAAGCCATGATAATCGAACGCTGCATGATTGCACGAAATATGGCTCATACCTTCTCTTCAGTGGTATGTGGCTAGGGATGTGGTTTGCCAGTAACTGCATAGCGTCCTGTGCTGCTTGGACTGGATATCGCCCTCCACAGTCGGCAGCAGCTTGCATCTCTGATTCAAGTGCCGCAAGCAACTCCTTTGCGAGGGACTTGACTGGCATGCTGCTCATCCGAACGCAAACCTCCGCCAACTCATTGCCCGCTTCGACAAACGTACTCCTGCAACCAGGGGACATTGCACAGTTATTTGCACCACGAGTGTGCTCCAACAGGCATGCTTGCGCTGATGCCTCAGCGCCGGTACGAGGTATGCGAGGCATAGCAATGCCCCAATTTAGCCGGACTTTGGTTTGTGCAGGTTGTTTGCGCAAACATGAGAAGCATCTCAGCTGCCCGCTGCCGCGCTGCCACCATTCGTGCGTAGCTATCTTCCGATAGATATGCAAAGGAGCAACTTGTCGAGTTGCTTGAACAGTCGAAACGTCGCTGCGGCGATATGCGACACGATCAACGGCACACCGACCTTTCTTTGACACAAGGACGTGTGTCGCCACGTATCGGCGATGTGACGTTGCACAACCAGTGTCTTATACAATTTGCTCCCCCGCACGGCAAATGCATCACATCGTCCACTTACCATGACTCGAAACCTTGTGCAAGTCCCAAAGCCGCAAAATGTTCAACACTGGGTGCACCAGCACTGATTTCTGACGCACAGCTGCTCGAAGAATCGTAATCGTGGCGCATCGCAGACAAATTTAACCATCTGCCGGAAACGAATGATTTCCCCTTATGCTTTGTTAAGTTTGGCTAGCCTTCAGGCAATACAACCCTCGAATGACGCTCACACGACAAAGTTCCGAAACCGCTTAGTCACATATGCTGGTGGTGGCCATCGTGAGATAGACAGGTCTGCACAGAAAGTCTTCGCAACCTCACGCCGCACAGCGAGAATTGCCGTGCGCGCTGGTCAAGAGTTGCTTCCAACCAAACAAGCACATGTGCGTTGCAATTTGTCATGGACGTCAGCTCGACGCTTCACCGTTTATCAACAGCGGGAACGTCATTACCTCGACATACCAGCGTGCCTTGCAACCTGCTGCTAGAGTGTAGTGCCGTGGCCATCCCTCGTTCATGTAGTTTCCAGAAAAGTCTCACGTTGTCGCCGTCTCTCGGTACCAACTACCCCATCTCGGGTTCGTTGCGCAGCGTACTGGGCAAGATGGAATCACCAGAGCAAGAGTTCTTGCATGTTGGTTTCAACCAGGACTATGGCTGCTTTTCGGTGGGATGTCACAATGGATTTCGAGTCTACAACTGCGAACCTTTCAACGAGCAGGTGTGCCTATGCTTCGATTTCTTGCAGCTCAGCAACACCCATTGTGCTGTGTGCCCTCGCAGATGTTGTGACTCCACCTCGTCCAATGAACGCGTGTGTGCTTGTGCAGTTCCGACGAGAGTTCAGCAACGGTGGAATCGGTATAGTTGAAATGCTATTCCGCTGCAACATCCTTGCGATTGTTGGTGGAGGGACCAACCCGAAGTACCCACAGAACAAGGTGCGGGATGCATTACCGCGATGTTACTACCTCATATCTGAATGCCGCAGCATGTTTTTTCATCCTTCAATGTTTTTTCTTTTCCGATAGGCATGGGGCATGAGATATATCTGGTTTCCAAGTCAAACAACAACTGTGCTGCAGGTCATGATATGGGACGACCACCAAGGCAGATGTATCGGAGAATTGACATTCAGGAATCAGGTAAGCGTGAAACACATAGCATCCTGTCTAGAACGCTTTCAAGCCTTCACACCGTGGCATATATCTGCAAGTATGCATGCCACAAAACGTGGAGCTGACAGCTTAGCTGTAAGTTCCACCGGCATGGCGCTCACCTGTGCCAAGCTGCGAGATGCATATAAGCAGGGCTGCTGCAGCAGGCTACAGGTCATCTTTGCAAACCATGACAGGAGCAAGTACATAGCTCTTGATTCACGTGCTGGAAGCAAATTCGGTACACTAAGCAAATTCGGTACACTCATCATGCCTGCTCTCGAATTGTTGGTCATTCGACTTGCATGAACCAGCTCCACAATAGGACTGACAGATCAATAAATGCAGGTGAGGGCAGTGAAGCTGAGGCGAGATCGAGTAGCTGTGGCCCTTGAGCACAAAGTCCTTGTCTACAACTTTGCAGATCTGCGCTTGGTCCACCAGTGGGAGTGCCTGCACAATCCCAAGGGTTTGATGGCAATGTCCTCCATGGTGGATAGCACTGTGCTGGCTTGCCCAGGGTTGCATGTTGGTCAGGTAATAATCCCCAAACTGACAATCGTGCCATGAACAGCACCAGATGCCATGCATGTTGCAGCAGTCGATGACGATGCATTTTTGGCAGGGTGCACAGCCGTTTGGAGTAGGAAGAGAGGGCGGTGACTTCGGAAGTGATATCATCCAGTTGGTCTGTGATGGACGACCGGTAACTGCAAAACCATTGAACACTGCACAGTGGTCACCATCTTGCCAGAGGACGTGCTGAATCAGATGTTCTGCGGTCACACCTGCGCTGGCGAGGACAGCCGGAAGAACTATATCTCATCTGCATCAATACTCTTGCTATTTCAGGTATCTACTGGATGCATCAACACTGCCGCATCGTAGCGTGGATTGCACAAACCATTCAATGCTCGAAATGATGAAACTAGGTCTGATGATGTGTTGCAACTTTTCACAGAACTTCCCACACACCCCCTGCCCTTACAGATTCAGGACTGCATAGCGCACAAACTCCTCACTTCCACGTCGGCACAAACAGCTCCGAGTACCACTTGGGAATCAAGCTTCGGTGCTGGTTGCAGGTCCGCGTAGAGCTGTGCGACCGGCGGCAGACAAAATTCATCACAGCGCATCAAGCATCCCTAGCGTGCATAGCGTTGTCGCTGAACGGCAGTCGGCTGGCGACGGCATCCGACAAGGGGACACTCGTGCGCATCTTCAACACGAGTAACGGCCAAAAGCTGCAGGAGCTCCGCCGTGGCTCTGACCAAGCCAGCATATACAGCCTCACATTTGACAAGTGCTGCGAGTGGATGGCGGTCAGCAGCGACAAGGGCACGGTTCACGTATTCTCGTTGGCTGCTCCTGTTCGAAATTATGACGGCATCGAGCCCCCTCCCGCACCACCCGTCGATGCCATGAGCCCCAACCGCTCCAATCCTGGCTCCTGGCTCACTGTCGCCAAGGTATGACTGTCAACCTTCTGAATCATCTGGAGATGGCGATGCCGACGACGATGAAAGATGTTGTTTTCCCTTGTTGCCACCGAGGGATGTGCGGCGCATTAGTTGGGGTTGCATGCTGGTCAGAACTTGGTCAGCCTTGTTGCATGGATCTTGCCCTTCCCATTCGTTGCTGAGATTTGAGGATGGTCCCAGTTTTGCAAGGTCGGGAACTTGTGGGTCATTGTGGTGTAGGACATGCTGCCGTCGCCAGTTTGTTGGGTTGCCCGGGTATCTTCATTTCTGGCTCACTTGTGTCTTGGTTCGTTGTTGCTGCAGCTCGTATCGCTGCTGTGCGTGTCGCACATAGACTTATTCACACGTCTGTTATTCGGTGGCATCCATTGCCAATCTGCTGTTACCTAAGTTCAAGGCCACTTACGGACATTGTGTGTGCAGGGATTTGTGCCTTTGCCAACTTACTTCTCCTCAGAATGGTCGTTCGCACAGTTCAAGGTGCCTGAAGAAAGCGTTGCCCTGGTGGGTTTTGGAGTGCACCCTCACACCCTCGTCATTATCACGAAGAGTGGCTCGTTGTACAAGGTGCAGTACGATGCAAGAAACGGGGGCCCGATGGAGCAGTTGTCGTATGTCAAGTTTGTTGATTCCAGTGAGGAATCCACCATACCACCTGCCACAACAACCTCTATGTAAACTATCCAGTACCTGTGCGCATGATGCGGGAGCCGCAGACCATCCATGATAGAGCATACAACATCTTTTATTCTGTACGCCGACCATTAGGAGCCTAACCAATGTGCCAGGCAAACAATTTCCATGGTCTGTGGCACCACAAGCATGCATGCGGTTCTTGAGAAACGTCCGTCACACGGTAAATCACGTTTTACATACGTCAGAGCCTGCAGACACCATCAATGACTGCGCCAACGAGCTGCAGTCCCATGCATTGTCCGCAGCTGACAAGCTGGAATATTGTTCAGGTGATTGAGCACCTGGCCCACAAGAATGATACGACAGTGTGCCACTCCAGGCATGCACCATGTCATCATGTCATATTATACTGGGCCTCATAAAAGCTACAAACTACGCGTTCATAAGGAAATCAGGCCCTATTTGTCAAACATCACATGAAGCACATCTACGAGAAATCGCGGTCCTTGAGAACAACAGGTGCAACCAGCACCCATATGTACAGCATGCCTGTGCCCCACTGCGTCAGGAGCTTCATGTATACGCTTGGCCATCCGACATCCATGAGCTCTGTCGTCTCTGATCCTGAGCCCCAGCCTGTCAAGAGCATGGCAATGTACATGCTTGCCAAGGCAAACACCAAGTGGAAAAAGCTGTAGTTGTAGCTCACGGGGGTGAACTCGTCCATTGCTTTAGGCTCGCTTGCTGCGGCCCCTTCTCGAGTCATCGCCTGGACAGCAGGGCGTCCGTCCAACCCTGCACTTGTGCCTTCCTCCTCCAGCAACCGCTCCTGTGCAGACTCCATTGCTTCCTCGCGGGAAAGTGAGAAGGTATGTGTGTTGCTGCCAGCCCTGCAACGGCAAACTTGATGTATCAAAACCCCCCACAAGACAGCTGTTATCTCCACTCCAAAAACCGCATTCCAAGCAAGGGATACACATGGATACGTTCATGCATGCACATGCCAGGCATCAGCATCATGGTACGTCCTTGTCATCTATCAAGAGACATTACCTAAGGACTTGCACATCATGTCTGCTGTAACATACTAGTTGCTCTGACGGCTCATGGCAAGGACCTAGAAAAGTCTCCATACAGACCCCATCGTGCAGGTAGCCCTCAAACGGTCGTCATATCTGGTTGCAAATGGCGCAGCACAAAAAATGCTCTTAGAAACATTAAGGAGACGCACTTGAAAGCGGAGTAGATGACACTGAACAGCATGATGATCATGCCAACAGCCAGAGTGGATCCTGAGGCAGCATCGATCTTGTGGCCCAGCCCGTTGCAGGCCTCAGTGTGTGGCTCGGACTGCAGAGCACCGTAGGCGAGGTACATGCAGTAGATGGAGATGACCGCTGAAGGGAAGAGCGAGCCGGCTTCCACCAAAGGGGACATCGAGACAATCGAGAACGCCACGAACAGGAGGATGGACATCGTTATGATGGTGACATTGAATGTGCAGGATCCCGCTCCGTCCGGCTTGAACCAGAAGAAAAGCAACCCTGAACATGAGCGAACTTGTCATGCTGTGAACGCATGAAAAATCACCTAGCTCTACTCTTTGGTTGAAGGACCTTAACTTTTGTGTCTGGCTGAACCATACTTGAATGTAAAGACAGTGAAGAGCCCGCCACACCAATTCACATGATCAACAAGAGATGGTTCCAAGGTGATGACTGGTGATGGAGGAGAGAACAGTTTCCAAGCGTGGTCAGACATCATTATGATAGCTGACTGACGCATGAAACAAGCATAACATGTTTGTGAATATTCACACGAGAATGCTACGTTGCGCTCAGAACTCAAGCTACCATGGGATGGACCGGAGACACACCGGCCAGGACACAGCAGCCAATGTAGCAGCCAATCGTCGCAGCCAGCAGCCAATGGAAGTAGCGCTCGTCCTCCTCACCCGCACGGACCCAGTTGTCGTTTGCGCTCATCACAAAGTCCAGCAATATGAACATCTGAATGATGAGGAAGAAGACAGAGCCAACACGCGCGAGCCAGCCATAGGCGAAAACGACATCATTGGGAAGGAAGAAAGGAAGGATGTTGAAGACTGCCCACAGCCCTAGCTTGATGCCTGAGCTCCCAGACATCAGAAACTGTGCCCTTTTGTCGGAACGGAACTTGACACCAATCAGCACTGCGGAGAGTGTTGCGAAGAACAACTGCAGCAGCAGGGCAACATGCTCGTCTGTGGGTATCATAGATGACCGTGTTTGGTGATCATTCCAATGAGCACTGCTCAGCGTCTGTGTAAGCTGAGTTCAAGCATCGTCAAACTCGCAATTCCTCTTCACCTATCACATCAGTCGCAGCAGTTGCATATTCTCTTGAACTGTCCACTGGCGTCACAGCCACAGCATCACGAGGCCACCAAATGATGTGGTACAACAGAATTCATGCGGATAACACATGACTCAACAAAGTACGCCGGCAGGCAGGCAATTTGCAAGTAGCTGCGTGCATGCAGAGGATGGAAGGCATACAAAGTTGCCCATGCTGATCCGGTACACAGCTTGGACGCCAAACCACGCGTCGCTGGGCTCGCCTGTGAAGCGCCGTACAATCCCTGCAGACAAACACCCAACCTTTCACGTATGCACGACGTCATCATCGTCGACGTGACCAATCGCATCCCGCAGTGCATCACAACTCGCCATCTGCCCCCTCCCCGACGATCTCGCACACGCAGTAAACACCCACCCATGTCACAAAAAATCACCACACAGTCTGCGAGCAAACATATTCGCGTCCTGGGTCGTTGCGTAAACACAACGCTGCGGATGCAAAACTGAATTGGACACGTGAGGCTATTCCCGTTTTTTAATACCAGTTCTAATCGCATGACATGATGTATTTGGCAAGAAATTGGCCAGCATCAGCACTAGCTATCCTCACCGGTACCGAGAATATGCGCCACAGGCGACAGTTGATACACAGCACAAGTCGCCATGTCGCGAACGCCGCAACGAGACAAAGGCGCTACAATTGCAACGAAAGATAGAGATGTCCACGCTCAGAGAATCGCATGGAGGGTGGGCGTGCAGGCACACGGGACGGCACACTGTCGTTCGAGATAAGCCAATATAATGCGTTGTCATCGATGATGTCGCATGCCAGAACACTATCGAGGTACATGCACAAGATTCATACGCAAAAAAAAGTCTTGCGGCTTCAGCTGACTTATACGTGCTGTGAAGAGCTAAAGGATGGCAAGCGACAGTGGGGAAGGGCGCCATTCTATGGCGAGACACCAACAGAACTGCGGCATGCGAGGCGTACATGGAATTTTCTCAAGAAGAGGCTTCCCAAAGTCTCGTATGATCCAGGCCAGAAGCATGGCCATGGCAAACAGGAAGCAGTACGCTACACGGGCCGACGTCCTCATGACGGATGTGCTGAAACAGCTCAAGGATTGACACCCAACATACGTGGCCGCGGAAGCTACGACCGAGCCAAGCATATTTACCATAAACATGATGCAGAGTTCAAAGGCAGTCACGAACCCGTTTAGTCGACGCCTCTCCTTCGGAATCTACAACGTACGAGCACAGTTAATGGGTATGCATGTTGTAATCGGGCACAGCCATCCTATTTTGTTGCCTAGAAAAGTGGGTGGTATTTGTGAAGGAGATGAATCTCGGAAATCTCAACTCGTGGTCGTACCTATCTCTCGACTCTTTCTACAAACGCGTAGAATGTATGATGCCATCAGTACGTACTGCACGCTCGGTGGCATGAACGCAGCATAGTAAGCCATTAGTGCTCAAATAAGCCGCGTCTTCCACGGTCACCAAAGCAGTACAACAGCCTTTCTGCTCTCTGAGTTCCTTTTTCCTGATTGGTACAGGCATCCACGGCTTTCGTGCCAGTACCAGTTGCATGACTCTTCAATAAAATACATTCTGTTGTATGTGCACGTTTTCGCGCATTTAAAAGTCTGTATACGTGGTCTTGTTGGGTGCGCTGTAGTAGAACCCTGAGGAAGGCGCAGATCGTTATACGAGCTTGGCGTGCCACACCGCATAGCGCACGTGTATGCTTATCGTGCATGTAACGTACATTGTCTACGTGCACGTGTGCAAGTCTCGCGATGCAATCCAGCAACTTGAGGCAGTCTGGGATGACAAGGCGCGTCAGGTGCGAATCCAGTCTGATGAGCAACACTGGTGTTACGCTTCCTTGACGTCATCGAATGGGCAAAGATAGAGATGCATGTGAAGGCAAGGTCATTGGAAGTGCTTGCATCATTGCATGGTTTGCGAGAATGATAGGAAAGGGTTTGGTCATCTTTCGCCGATGGCATACAAACAGCAGTATGGCCCATGCGTCCGTCAATCTGGGTGATTCATCTGTCCAGGAGGTCTTTCCGTCGCGATGGGCAAGCACCAGTGATATCGCTTTGGAGCTGCAGGAGCCGAAGTGCATGCTTGCCAGCAACGCTCTTGACATCCCAGCAGCGTGTACGTGGGTATGTGGATACCATCGTAGGCAGATGCAGCCATCAGCTTGCAAGTACTGGGCCTGGCGATGCTGGGGCGGGGGCACAGCAGACAGCAGAGCATCATTGCGAAAGTGTGGGAGATGACTCGAGACAATCCCATAGCAGCCATGAGCACTGTCACCAAAACGGAACAGACCACAGTCACGACCATGATTGCGATGCTACAACTGGGCACAATCAAGCCAGTCCTAGCGGCGCCAGTGCGGGGCGCAGTGCAGGCCGACACAACCACCACACAGATGTTGAACACCATGACAGCTGCAGTCACCACAGCAGTGATGGCCATGAGCATGCGCATGCCGACAGCCTCGCACATGATGGTCAAGTACAAAGCCATGCCGACAAGAACGTATCCAAGATCCATGGACATACCCATGACCACGGCCATGATCATCATCCTGGGCACAATCATGATGAACATGGCCATCATCACGGGCACAGTCATGGTCATCATCACGGGCATTCTCACCTCGAGGTGGGTGAAGACTGGGGAGGCTTCAGGCTAGCGGTTGTGAAGGGTCTGAGGCTATCTGGCTTGTTGCCGGCCGCGGAGGCATGGGGCCCCAGTCTGAGGGCTTCAGGGGCGTCGTGCGCTGCGCTAATGTGCTGTTTAGTGTCCTTGAAGCTGTCATTAGGGGTAGACGCCGTCCTTGGCAGCCAAGCGCTGTGGAGCGCCTGCTCTAATGCCTTCATGGCGCTCACATTTCTGTTCTCCGGTATTCCTGCCTTTGTCGAATCGCTCTTCCAGGTTCGCTTCCAGACAATGGCGAGACAGCCTTGCGTGAAGTACTAAGTTTGTGCGCACAGACATTGCCTGATTGCGATTGAACCGCGACTGCGATGGACACCTGCCTAGGTACCGCGTCACAGAGCTTGCTTTGTGAATAGTGGTGGTTCTTCTATTGGGGGCCTTGGATTATACTGTCACTCTGGCTGTTGGATGTCGGCACGGATCAGTTGTTAGTGCGGATGAGGCTGCATCGCCAACCAGTGGTATGCTTCCGAGGTGTGCTTTCAGGCACTGCAAACATGGGATTATTTAACTTATTGGTTTGCGTCTTGTGTGAACCTGCGAACTTGGCAAGGCCCCAACACGTTTTGCAGTTGATGTGGGCGGCAAAGAGCAAGGAGGGCGTGTTTGTAGGTTTTGAATGGCATTGTGGACACGCATGTGCTGATGTTTTCAGCCGTGATCGGGACGGTTGTGCTCCGCATGCCATTGGAGGGTGCGGCCCTGTTGGTTCTCTTCCACATTTCGCACGCGCTAGAGGAATACTTCACGCATGTAGCATTGGCTAGCTTGTCAGGGCTGGTGGACGCCGTCCCACAGCAGGCCACCGTCCTGCAGCGGAAAGATGATGGCTCCATAGATTGGGCACGGCAGGCCCACACACCGGCTGTGGAGGTGGCCGTGGGATCACTGATTGCCATCAAGCCTGGAGAGGTTGTCCCCTTGGATGGGACAATCGAGAGCGGGAGGGCGCTGGTCGGTACGCGCCCTGGTCAGATGGGCGCTGTGCTATTGGCATATTGCGGCTAGATTAGCGCCATGGCATGTGTACCAGGATGACAGGCAGCCTGGTGCAATTTATGCGGCCATGCTTTCAGCAGGCAAGGATTCGTTAGCAAGTTCTGGATGTCAATTGGGGACTTGCTCAGTGCTTCTTCACACAGACAAAATTGAAAGATCAGGCACTGCAACACGAGGGCAACTGAAATAACAGGCACGGCAATGCAAGGGCAATTGAAATAACGGGAACTGCAACGCAAGGGCAACTGAAAGATCAAGCACTGTAACGCGAGGGTTGCAAGTTTGAACTGCGCCACCGCTCATGTTTTCGTGAGTTTGGGGGTGTGATGCAGGCCAAGAGAGCCTCACAGGCGAGTCATTGCCTGTGCCAAAGTTGGAGGGAGACACCATCCAAGCAGGCAGCCTAGTGCATGACGGCACGCTGGCGGTGCGCACAACAAGGACGTCTAAAACCTCCGCACCTGCTCGCATTGCTCAGCTGACAGCCGAAGCATCTCGGAACCGGCCTCGCCTTGAGACGTTCCTGGCAAGCATAACAGGCAGGTGGAGCGCAGCCGTCGTCGTCGCAGTCGCAGCGACGTTCACCGCGTTTGTTGCATATGGGGTACCAGTCTGGGGGCCTGCAGGTGCGCTGTACCGCTCCTTAGGGCTGCTCACAGCAGCCGCGCCCTGCGCACTGGTGGTGACCCCATTAGCCTACGTCTGCGCCATGGCAGTGCTAACGCGGCATGGAGTTCTTGTGAAGGGGGCCCACATCATCGACGCCATTCGGCAGGTGGGCATGGTAGCGCTGGACAAAACTGGCACTGTCTCAAAGGGCCAGTTGCAGTGTATACGTGTACAAGCTTGTGACCTCTCAGGTGACAGCGCGCTGAGCGAGTGCAAGGCTATGGAAGGCAGCGCCTTGAGCGTAGCTGCAGCCATGTCGCTGCGCAGCCAGCACCCTGTTTGCGCGGCTGTGCTGCGGCATCATCACGCGAATCGGCGAGCCGGTGGCGGCGAGCCCCGCGCCCAGTCCTCGAGCGTCCAGTCCTCGATCGATGCCAGGGCGCTTCCGGATCTGCCTGCATTCGGCGTCGTGCCTGGGATGGGCATGTGGGCACGACAGACAAGCGGGGTAGGGGTGTTGTTTGGGTCGCTGAACTACGTGTCATGTGCGCTAACCGCACAGCAGCGGGACGTTGTACAAGCGTGTGTGGATGGCAGGAGCAGTGGACAGATCGTGTCCGTTCTGCTCGAGGGCCGGGGCGTAGAGCTGTCCGCACAGCTCCACCTGAACGATAACTCTCAGGGACTAGGAGAGGGCGTGAATGCAGCGGAGGAGGACTCCCCAGAAGCGGTCGGGGAGCTCCGCGCAACGGTCTTTACGTTTTCCGACGTTGCAGAGTCGGACAGCAAGGCAGCTGTCGCATGGATTAGACAGCACGGCCGCCACATCATGGTGCTGACTGGCGACAACATGGCAAGCGCGCGGGCGATGGCACGCGAGGTAGGGGTCTCAGCATCCGAGCTGCGGGGGGGCCTGTCCCCAGCAGACAAGGCTGCATGTGTCATGCAGGAACAGCAGCAGGGCCGCATTGTGATGATGGTGGGTGATGGCATCAACGACGCGCCAGCACTAGCTACCGCGGACGTGGGCGTCGCCATTGCAGCGACGTCTGACACTGCGATCACCGCGGCTGCGAGCATCGTCGTGCTGCGCGAGGCGTCTCGCGCGGATGACCTGTCTGATAGCCTCCGTGGCGCTGTAGGCGCTGTGGCGCTGTTGCTGCATGTCGCATGGGCCACTCGCCGCGTGGTGGTGCAGAACCTTGTCATCGCTCTTGGGAGCATCGTGCTTGCCGCGGTGCCTGCAGTTGCTGGGTTCATTCCGCTGTGGCTGACTGTATTGATGCACGAAGGTAGCACTGTTCTGGTGGCGTTGAACTGCATGCGATTGCTAGCCCTGCGACACCCGTTGAGCAACGCGCAGCCGAGCCAGCAACAAACAATGCAGCCTGCATTCAGGGAAGCTGTTCCAGCTTGACATGTAAGATTTGCAAGTCACTTCTGCAATCGTACATCTTACTGGTGTGTTAAGTTAGTGCTCGGCAGGGCCCCACCGCCCCTTCGATGGTGATTTGTATGTGTATCGTGCTATCGTGCACAGTTATTTGAAGCGCGCTTGCCTAAGGCAGGTGGCATCTGGGCAGCCAGGGCTTTTACACAAATGGAACAAGTGCCACCGGTATTGGCTGTACAATGACTTGGGCTTCCGAATGCAAAGCGTCACGCTCAGGAGATCGGGTTGCATACATTGTGACAGCGACACAAGGAAGTCAGCTTGTTCCTACCGATATCAATTGTAGTCTTTCGGGAAGGCCAATGAATCATCAGAGACGTAGATGCAGAAGAGATGCCGGGTGCTTGTGTCTATCTGACCCACATATGTATGGTACTCCCAGCCTGTCCTTTGACAACGGCAATGAGAAACAACATGCTGGCGGATGCACGGAAGTCCTGAAGCCTTATGGGCACTGAACGACAGTCGGACATGAGATGCGCACCGCCTGCCGTTTCTTCACATCCACTCTCTCCTACGTTGTCGCCTCCATGTACAAAGGTCTGTGTGGCGTGCATTGCGGAGGGCCACCCGCATGTTCCTCACAGTCGCTGCCGCGTCTGTGTCTGCAATGCCCACTGTGACGATGTTTTAGGACATGCATGTGATTGAAGTTTTGGAGCCGCGATGGAGAAACGTCACCGGATGTGGTTGACGCCTTCTGAGACATGCATGAACTGCACTTGCCTCTTGTTCCCCAGCTCTTCAGGTAGGCGTGAAGCCAAAGCCCCGAGGCTGCGTCCCCTCGTCGACAGAGGGGCGATATAGTGAGAGCTGGTTGATTGATTGATGATTTCACCGTATTGTAACCAGGAGTCATTCGCGGACAGCGTCGGGTTGTCCGCGTCATGACTGTCTATCCACGATGAACGGGCTCTGCCAGCGCGCTATCTGGCAAGTCCAAAGCAAAAGAATTAAACGAACTGGTTTACAGCCATGTCCTGATTTGCAACATGATCGTTATGATTTATGCTGGTATACAAAGCTGAAGCTGAATGTGACGTAGCGCATGTGAAACGCGCCTCAGCCCATGCAACAACCTGTGAACTGAAAGCTGACATCGCTGCCAGCGCAGGCAATTCTGTCTACACACCCCTGCACACTTAGTCTGCGTGCATAGCAGTAGAGCGATGACGAATGATGTGGTTTCAGCATTGTCTAGCTCGCGAGTCACTGCTTCAGTCGCTTTCAAGCCCGGAAATGCCGACGAGCTTGCCTTTTTAGACGAGTTGGCGGGAGTAGTGCCAAAAGAAGATGAGGAGGTTGTCAAAGCTGCCGAGCCAGGGACGCACCCTGACCCGGCCACACCGTCAGGCGCCGCGAGTGCAGCCCTACAAACGATAAAGAAGGGGACTGCCGATGAACTTGCTTTTCTTGATGAACTTGCGGGCGTTGTGCCCAAGGAAAAAGTCGCAGTCGACAAAACAGAAGCTACCTGCAACGAGGCAGTAACACTGCCTGGTCCCAGCAATCCGTCTGCACCCGGCGCAGAAGGAGCTGAGGGAAGCACTCAGGCCGCAGAAAGCGCGCATGCGGGAGGTACGGTCTAGATTCAGAAAAAATCTGCATAGGGTTCTTGCCGGGAGTTCCTCATGTGCTGCTCGCCTGTACCCCGTCGATGAAAATAGCCGATATGCAAGCACTATTCAGCGAAATCCTGACACGGGCAGAGTTATCTGCAGATGTGAAGGCCGAAGGGGACAAGGAAGATGAGGAGACATACGAGTTGGATGCCACGGAGCTTCTAGATGCGTTCAAAGGTGCTGGCAAGGAGGGAGAACCGGAGAAAGACGACACGGGATTATTCCAGGATTTCATGAGTGAATTGCGCTTGGTGGACAGAGATAATGAGGTGAACCGCATTCTGTGGGCTTTCAAGCTCAACCCATTTGAAAAGATGAAACTCCACTTCAATGCCACGGAGGCTGAAGTAAGAAAGCAGTACAGGTGAGGTTTCCATGCAGTTCTCGCTCTCAAGCCACTGGCTGTAATCGTTGCTCTTGGCAACTGACGTTCTGACGTTCTGACAAGGTTGTGAAAGAGAAACCAAGAAAACGAGGATGTTTTGGCAACCTCAAATCGTAGTTCAATCCTTCCCTCCGCAAGCTTGTAGCTATCACTTGAAGCTACACATATAAAGTTGTCGAGTTTGCAAGATGGCGCCATACGATCAAGCAGGGCTGGAATATGAACGACAACCACTTCGTCATATGTCACAAATGCAACGAAGCTGAAACCCAAGCCTGGCTTTTCAGCTTCACTGCAACTGGTGATTTCTCATAATTGAGCAGTCCTTGCTAAGCTGCAAAGCGAGTTCATCATCATGAGAATGCATGGATCGTTCGCCGCTGACTTTTTTCCTGGGTTTCAACTGATTCCACCAAGGTATACACCCACTGGTCCCCATGGGCGGAAATATTGTCTCCGGCAGTGCTTTTACAGGTTTACTTTGTGCGGCTCAGCGCTTTTCCAGATTGGGGTTTCACCCTTACCTTCTGTCCCAAAACTCTTGCATTTTTGGGCATCGGGAAAATGAAAGGGTCTGGCGGGACTCGGGTGCAGCTGGCTCAGGTGTGAACATGTGCACATGTGCAGGAAAATCTCTCTGTTGATCCATCCGGACAAATGCTCCCATCCGCAGGCGTCCGACGCCTTTGAGGTCCTGCAACTCGCGCAGAAGGAGCTTCTGAACGAGGAGGTTCGTACAAGCTTGCTGCGCGTGCTGGAGTTTGCTCGAGAAAGGGTGCGGGAGGAGCGCCGGAAAGCCACAAAGCATGACTCAGCGCTGCGCCTGGCCACTTATTTACACGGAAAGGGCCGGGAGGGGGTCGAGGAGGACTGGGAGCAAACAGAGGACTTCCATGAGAAGTGGCGGCTGAAATCCAGGGATGTCTTAGCCAAGGCAGAGTTTCGAAAACGCAAGCTCAACAAGCGGTGAGATCCCACGTGGAGCGATTTGTTGTCATGTCTATGCTCCCTGCTGTTAGATGTTAAAGTGTGTGTAAGGTATCAGGCCGTTCATCCACACGATGAAGGCTCTACCAATCGCTGGCTATCCTATCAGACATTGCTGTTTGTACGAAGTTGTGTGGCATGGTTCTGTACCTGTCTCAGCAGGTCGTGTTCTGCGGGACTTGTCTCACCTGCAGGGCATCTCATGAGACGATTGCTTTCCAGGCATGCATGGCCATTTGGTGTCTGTGCGGCAACAATTGATTTGTACCAATGCGTGGATGCATGGACTGCAGGATCAGGGAGGAAGAGGAACGTGTGACACTGGAGGAAAAGGAAGAGGCGAAGGAACGGAAGAAGTCCCGTAAGGAAAAGCAGCAGTGGCTTGAGAAACGTACAGACCGCATAGACTCGTGGCGTGACTGGAATGCCAGCAAGGGGGTGCGATTCTTAACTTCATGTCCACTCGTTTGCCGCATGAAGCAGAAGTTCTGCTTCATGCGGCAAACCAGTTCCACCCTGCAGAAGTATGTGTTTGTTCCCATTGCCTCTGGCTTTGTGTTTGCGTTGTGCACTCTGATTAAGGGCGAGGTGAACCTCTGTGCAGAGCAGATTGCAGAAGCAATCATGGCACTTGGCTTTTGCTTACGATCATGCTGTGTCATTCAAATGTGTGATGCTGAAATATGAAGATGTGGGTGCAGACAAAGAAGACAGGCGGTATCAAGGCGCCAAAAATCAAAACGTCAGATGCTGACAGGTCGTATGTACAGCGTGCAACGACAGAGCAATTTTTGGGAAATTACAAGAAGAAAGCGCCGAAATAAAGCATTTATATGGCGTGATTGTTTCGCATGAGAAGTGGCGCCAGAGGTCCCTCGCCGACTCTATAGTGTCCAACAAGCGACGTCTATCTCCTTGTAATGAGCTTGTTCGGCATTTTCGATTGCATCCTTCAAGCATTGTGTTTTCTGTCGGTAATATCATGCATGCCTCCACCCTCCTCCGTCCTCCCTCCCACCCTCCTCTGCTCCACTGTTGCCTCCACGGTGTAACACTGCTAATGTTGGCCCAGCTCCCATGAAGAGTGGGCCTCTGCACAGTGCCTTCACTAGCCATGAATGATGTTGGGCGGCCAAGTCAACAAAAGCATACAGGGACTCATGTCGTGCCCGCAAATAAGCATTAATGTGTAGCAAAGATGGGCGTTATATGGAGAGTGCTTTGAACAGTATCCTCGGTAAACGCCAGGGAGAACTCCAGGGGGCAGAGTGCCTATCTCTCGAGCACTGTGCTGCTCTTGTAGCAAGCAATAGCTTTGTCAATGCCACTGACAACGTCTTGTGCACAGCATGGCGCGAGCCGCCCTGATCTGTTGCAATTCTGCTCAACTCTTGGTTCTTGATCGATAACATCTGCTGTGGGTCGGTCGCCGAATAGACCCTGGTTCAGGATGAAGCGCAAGCACGTTGAGTCTGACGATGCAGACGGCATCGTCTCTAAAGTAGCGAGACTAGAGGATCAGGATCTGTTTAAGCTGCCGAGGCACCAACGCAACCAGCTGCTTTCGGGGTTAGGAAGTTACCAGCGACCAGCGGGCACGACTCGTGTGACGAATGTTGGTGCTTCTCCTCACAGGCCGAGAACTTTGATAAGCCTGTCAACCGCTCTGTATGGATGGACGCATGAGGTATTTGATGATCAAGGTAACCTTCAGCTTCTTTCTGCGTTGACATTCTTGGGTTAGGTGTTCACGGATACGTTCAAACCTCGTTTGAAAATACAAATGAGTGGAGCTTTGCCACTACCAGCGTTGTGACCCAAGCAACGAAGTTGCCATGTAGATAGGAATATCACAAAGTTGGCCATTTCAAGATGGGATTGTGGCAATTGCTCAGCGCACCCTGAGTTGCTGCATGTGCCCTCACCTTCCGCAAAAATCGCCTGAAATGGACATGATGGCTGTATCTCAAACCACGCTTATATTACATTCAGGGGAGGTTTCAGAGCCTGTTCATCCGTTTCTATTGCTGGGCAGCACAGCACAAACAGATGAGAACAAGGGCACCGCGTCTCATGGCCCTTCAACCGCTCCAAGCGCTGTGACAATCTCGCCAGTCTTTCGATTTGGTGGGTCCGGCTCAGCGTTGGCTGAGCAGGCCACCAATGAAAAGGCCGTTCTGCCAGCAGAACAGCAGCAAACCCTGGAAAACGAGCAAGACAAAGCAGCGACACGTGCCGAACAGACCTCAGACGCCCCCAACGGAACGGCACCAGTCGAGCCTAGTTCTGACAGCAAGCAGACGGCAGAGAGTATACATCCAGCAGAGCTTCCACCCTCGAGTACTGGTGTGTCACTAAGTTCAAGGAACCGTCCAGAGGTAGAGGCGCCGCCAACAACGAGCGACGAGCAAGCTGCCACCGCAGCTGCGCCGGCGGCCAGCGCGACAGCTTCTATTTCGTTTGGTGCGCTGCAGCCGTTCTCCGCGAGCGCTGCAGCTCCCTCGACAACCAACACGCTGGTTGCCTCCAGCACCGAGCAGGGGGGAGTCGCAGCGCCTGATCTGACGGCACCAGCTCCTGCAGCATCGGCAAGCACCCCATCTGTCATCACGCCTCTGCCAGCGTTCACGTTCGGGGGTGCTTCCACTGCTGGGGCGTCCACGCCAGCTACTTCAGTGCCTGTCGTCGGAGCTACCGCAGTTTCGGCCTCCTCAGCTGCAACACCTGCGCCGACATTCACGTTTGGGCAGGCGGCATCGGATCTCGCCGCCACATCCACTCCCGCCACGGCCGCTGCACCCCTGTCAGGGTTCACATTTGGGCAGTCCGCAGCCGCAGTCGCATCGTCAACCACAATCTTGCCAGCCGCAGCCGAGTCAACTGCGCCCGCATTCACGTTTGGTCAAGCTGGCACCGCTGCTGCCACCACCCCGACAGAAGCGTCTACGTCTGCTGCCTTGCCGGTACCTGCGTTCACGTTTGGTCAAGCCTCCACCGCTGCTGCCATGACCCCAGCAGACGCGTCTACGTCTGCTGCCTTGCCGGTACCCGTGTTCACGTTCGGGCAAGCTGCCACCGCTGCTGCCACCATCCCAGCACGAGCGTCTACGTCTGCTGCCTTGCCGGTACCTGCGTTCACGTTTAGTCAAGCTCCTGCCGCCACACAGTCTGCTCCACCTCTTGCGTCAGCCGCTTCACTCGGCCAGCTTTCTCGTTCGGGCAAAGAGCTCCTGCAGCAGCATCTGCTTCTGCTGCTGCCCCCCCCGCTGCCGCGTCGCCTCTGCCAGCGTTCACCTTTGGGCAGAGTGCATCAACCACGCCCGCGCCCGTGGCTTCGTCAAGCCCGGGTTTTGCATTTGGACAAGCAGTCTCTGCTGCACCATCGTCCACAGCGTTCACATTCGGGCAAACGATGACAGCTGCAACGCCCCCTGCGACGCAGTTGGCGATCGCACCGCCGCAGTTTGGGTTTGGGCAAACGCCGTCGCCGACGCTAGCTGGTCGTGACCACTCTGTCTCGGTGCTGCCACAGCTGGGCACGGGCACGAGCTTTGCCGGCGTGGGTGCTCTGCAATCGCAGCCAGTCAGTGCAGCAGGCGCCACAGCACCGACAAGCCCCTTCACATTTGGCTCAGGGTCTGCTGCGGCACCTAGCGCATCCTTGTTCGGCCCCGCAACAGGCGCTCCAGCGTCTCCATCTCCATTCGGTGCTTCGAGTTCAAGCTTGTTCGCCTTTGGTGCCACACCCAGCGCATCATCTGCCCCTGTTTCGGCATCCGCGCCATTTGCGTTTGGGGCGCAGCAATCTGCGTCGACGACAGCGCTGAGCGCGGCTTCGCCATGGGGGTCAAGCCTGGCGCCTGCGCAACCTGGAGCAGCTGCAGCGCCATTCGGATCTACATCGACGTTCGGGGCGGTTCCAGGGGCCTCGGCCCCTTCACCATTTGGCAGCACCCCATCAGGCGGCACAGGGACAGCACCTTCGTTCTTTGGCACGCAGAGCCCTGCGTCAGGGTTTGGTGCCCCGTCCGCCGCTGCACCATTTGGCGTTGTTCCAGGCGCAGCGGTCGGGGCCTTGGCCCCTTCACCATTTGGGGGGACGCCGTCGCCTTCGTTTGCCTTTGGCGCGGCCTCCACACCAGCTTTCGGTGTTCCGCAAGCATCAGCGCCAGCCTTCGGTACGTCCTTCGGAGCAGCAGCGCCACTGCTTGGGGCGAGCCCCGCACCAGCGTTTGGCGCCACTGCGCCGACGCCGTTCGGGACAGCCGCCGCGCCCGTGTTTGGTGCAGCAGCACCACTACAAGCAGCTTCTGCCAGTGGAGCGTCCGGGGGCTTTATTTTCGGAGGCGCTGCACCTGCGCCGTCTGGGTTTGGAGTGTCACCAGCGTTTGGTGCAACGCCAGGCGCCGCGCCGTTTGGTGCGCCCAATCAGGGTTCCTTTGGCGCACCGGTTCAGCAGCCGCCCAGCTTGGGATTCACCGGCATTGGTGGGTTCGGCGCCCCTGCGGCGCAGCAGCCTGCTGCCCCCGCATTCGGTGCTACCGCACCGGTGTTTGGGCAGTTTGGAGCATCACCAATGTTAGGTGCACAACCGTCCTTTTCTGCGGCTCCCATGCAGCCGTTTGGTACCCCAGTGACAGGCAGTGCTGGTGGTTTGTTTGCTGTGGAGGCACCTGGCGGAGCACGCCCACTCCGAAAGTTCCAGAGAAAAGGCAGGAGATAGGCGTTGACTCGTGGACTCAGTGGACCACGGGAATTGTCAAGTAGGGGAGCTCGTCATTCATGGCAATGATGTTGCAGCTTCAGTGGGTGCTTGACGGTTGATGCTTTTGAATGGCACGTGATCGACATGGAGGGCTCTTTGCCAAGGCTGACCATCATGTCTCGGAGTCATTTGCAATATGTTTGGCAGCACTGCATCTCATGAAGCTCTGTACGATGCTGTCTTGCCTGTAGTCAACGCCGCCTTCTTTGGCTGGCGTATTCATTCCATTTCTTTATGAAGCTCGTCTCTTGTGTGCCCGTACAGAGGCAGACCTTTGCCTGTCTAGAAGTGTACCAATGTAGCGGGTGAGATCACTTTCATGCAGATAAGACCACTGAGATCAATGACAAGACAATCCCAGATCACGTGGGTCAATGGGTGTAATGGGTGTTCACAAGTCATTGAATGTGACCGTCAGGTGGAGTTTTACGTATGAGTCATCCACGTGCCTGTCCAGCTGCATTGCAACACAGCTTGGAACAAGCAAACACCAGCAATGTGGGGGTCAACTTGCCAGCAGATGATATACAGATATGCATGATGGACGTCATGCTGCTTGCATCAGCTTAATGAGTTGGGATTCCATCTCGGAGCACGTCACTCGCTCGCAGCCTTCCGTCATGATGTCACCAGTGCGGTAACCGGCGTCCAAAGCAGCGCTCACAGCGTTTTCCAGGCGCCCAGCGACACCGGGTTCGTTCAGGCCATACCTGCACAACCAGAGCACATGTATAGGCATGTATAGCACAGGAGCCTGCCGCTGAATGGCATGCTAGAATAGGTGCATGGCAATGAAGTCTCAGCCACAATGAAGGCCGCCTACAGGCTAAGGCATGCCGCACAGGTCGACATGCATACCATCGTGCTATCCAGCACAAAGCTGAAGATGCTTCCTGCACACTGCCACCTGGTGCGACAGAATGTACATGTCAACAAGCGCAGAATGCACAAAAAAGTCATGGCAGAGTGACTATAATAAAGGTCCTGTAAACTGAGTTCCTGCTCAGTGAAGCAAGAGAATTATCGTACCTGCACATCATCGCTGCGGAGAGCACCATTGCCAGAGGGTTGGCAAGATCCTTGCCGGCGATGTCGGGAGCCGAGCCGTGGACGGGCTCATAGATGCCGGGTCCATCGTTGCTGATTGAGGCGGAGGGCAGCATGCCGAGAGAGCCAGTGAGCATGGCGCCGGCGTCTGAAAGGATGTCGCCAAAGATGTTGCCCGTGACCACCACGTCAAAGTGTTTGGGCTGGCGGATCAGCTGCATGGCCGCGTTGTCCACGTACATGTGCTCCAGGGCAACCTCGGGATACTTCTTGCCCACCTCAGTCACGACCTGCGCAAACAAATGGCCTTGATGCTTTATGATCCCAGCAAAGTGCACCTGGTAGAGGGGTTTAGTTACATTGAGGCCTTGCCTTCTCATGAACTAAAATTTGGCGTCACTCACGTACAGTGTTTGTCTGCTTGGATCAATGCGAACGGGGTCTTCCAACAACTCCCAGACCCAACCCTGACACCTCTGAGAGACACAAACTGCATTATCAGTAGGTAAACTGGAGTTGCTGCACACGGGTTGGCTAGCAGTCAGCAGGTCAAACTCAGACTCCTAGCAAATGATGCGTGTATTAGAGTCACTGTGTGTGATTCACTGAGTTGTTAGATTCACTCCAAAGATAATTCCCTTTATGGGGCCAAAACGCAAACGGCAGCTGGTAAGGAACGAGGAAGTGGGTGGCATCTGAAGAAGCGTCGAGACAGGCAGTACACACCTCACGCCAAAGCTGGCTGACTTCAAGGACATTTGCCTTGTCCACGGAGCAGAGGCGCTTGTTACGTTTCATTGCCAGCTCAAAAGCGTTCACGGCGATGCGCTCAATCTCCGGGACACTGTACACCATGGTGTTGTACCCAATACGCTCGCCCTTGTCGTTCGTGCCAAATCCCTGTAACACGGCACAGTGGTCAGTCATTGCATTGCATTAGGGGAGATCGCATTACGCATTGTGATGATGCATCTCCACATGGCGATTGTAGGTTGCAGATTGCACCCATCTTGGATTATTTTTTGCACGGTGTTGGGAATGCCTGTAGTGCTGTTGAGTCAAATGATCCAACGGCCATGGGTATATCGGCCCTTTCAAAGCACAATACGCATGCATGTAGGCACAAAGATCAAAGATCAAACGCAGGTTTAGGGGTGGGAGAACTTCGAACTAGGGCATAAACAACACACAGCAGCGCTTTCGTCAGGAGCAATGCTGCCTTTCCAGCCATCCCAACAACCACCGTATAGCTCTGACAAGTGATGGCATCAGTTCCAAACTTGGCTTAGCGTGTGCAGCTGCAAAGTTGCTTGCAAGCACATACCCGCGGCTTTCCGAAGTATATGCCTCCCACCAACTCCCGCACAATCATAATGTCAACGCCTGAGACAATTTCTGTCTTGAGAGAGGACGCTGCGGCCAGCTGAGGCAGTACCAAGCACGGCCGCAAATTCGCATATGCATTCAAACTAGATCGCAGGTTCAGCAGGCCATTCTCAGGCCGTGACCCAGCTGGCAAGCTGTCCCACTTGTACCTGCACATAGCTTGTGTTCAACCCTTGAAACACATGTGAAGGCACCTTGTTATCGTGCGTTCGGTGACATTTGTTGTCACCACACGATTTACGGAGTGTTAGGAGCTTATGCAAGGCTTTCCTAAACGCGTCTGTGTAGTGGCGGTTGCAATGCAGTGCTTATTCAACGGTGCAAGGTGAGAACGCTCTCCATATGCTAGCTATGTGGTGATGTTCCCCTCAAGGCGCCAAGGCCCTGGTGACAGGTTGAAGAGAACGCCCAGCCTGTTATGTGTAGTGGGTCGCCTAGGGCACAAGGACCCCTTTGCAGTGTCATGCAATTGAGCCAAGATGCTCTTGAAGTGCAACAAGCGACATACCACCTTCAGATCGCCGGAAAGAGAGATGCTATGTGGCAGATACATGTATTTACATGTTCATAATGCAATGTTACTTATCCAGGTTTGTTCAAGCTGGAATTCACCATGTACAGCGCAGCCATGCATATCAAAAGTCAGGGTTTTTCCTTTGCACTTGCCAAGACTCTTCGAGCGTCAGCTCGAGCACATTGTATGGCTACAGTAAATAACGTGATAATGTTTGACTTGCTAACATGTTAATGTTACCAAGTCAATTATTCTGAACTTCGTGACAATGAGCTCCTTGTCCTCAGGGGCCACTTGAAGCACAAGATAATGGAGAGTCTACGACCGTGTCTCAAAAACGTGACGCGCAGGGTGCTATGTGATTCATTTCAAAGGCTGTGTCGCCGAGCTGTGCTGTCAAGAGGAGATTCTAATTTCATGCATGCACCTGAGCGAGATAGGTAGGCACTTCAGCGCATCGGCTGCACAGGAACTGAATTGCATTTGTACTGTCGGCGTGCAAGTGGCCAAGGCGCGTCCGATGGCATGAGAAATACCAATTACAATTCCGAGCGAGGTCATACCCACCAATTGCAGCCAAGAGGACAGCATCGCTGGCTTTGCAAGCCGTCTCTGTGACCTCAGGGTATGGATTGCTGTGCGCATCAATGGCCGCACCACCAATAAGGTGCTCGTCCATAACAAACTCGACCCCCTCCATCTCACCAGCTTTGTGTAACATATTGATGGCAACTTTCATGATTTCCGGGCCAATGCCGTCGCCAGAGAGGATGCAGATCTTGTGTGCGTGCGCGACCAGTGCTGTGGAGCGTTTCTCGCGGTAAAACGTTACCGACCTCCGTAGCGAAATAGAACAGAATGCATTCCTGCACATTGTGGAAGACGCCATGTTTGATTGTATCCTGAAGCAGACTTATAGGCAATGCAAGAGCGCTCGCTGTGCGATTTACATGGGTTGGCAGTAGTCTGATGGCACCCAGCAGAAAGCCGGTATCATAAGTTGTATTGCGAGTGCCAGCGCCAGCCAAGATCTATGCTTCCATGCAAAGCGCTTTAGGAAGCCTTTGACAAACGCAGATCCCAGTACCCTACCTATCAGATGGGCTATCTGGGCTGATCATCATGCCTGGACTCCAGCTGGAGCAGGCGGTAAGAGTCCAGACTGGACAGACGAGAGCAAAACAGATGCCACGCCAACAGTTTCTCGGCTTTTAGATGGTGAGCACATCAAGTCCTTGCGGCAAAAAGTCTGCGTTAGCTCTCCGTCATTGGTGCCATCCAGTGGTAGCCATAGGGATGTTAAAATATTTACCGTTACGCAAGGGGCCATAGGCTGCGGTTGCTTCTTCCTGTTTACTGGGTTGAGCTGTCAATTCTTGACAACATGGGGGACGAGCTCGATGCGGATTATGAGGAGATTATTGAGTATGACGAAGACGAAATGGCAGGTATGCAATTGCTTGCAAGCGCTTCTGGTATATATGTACTCAGAGGGTTCCCATCTTGCTAGCTGACGGGATTTGGAATTGGGTTGGCACTTCTGGCCTGCATTCTATGGACATCACACGTCCAGTCGTGCACGCATCTCTCGTACGTTTCTCATTCTCACAAGCCATAGCACAGGCAATAAGTCACCTTTGGCCCGTAGACGTGATCAGCCAACGTTCAAGGGTGCAGTCATTGTTGACCAAGGCACTTCAACCTCGGGGACACAGACAAGCTTTCACTCTCTTGTTGTCCAAGCGTTTATAGCACGTCACACGAGGATTGAGAGTAGCTAAGGATAGCAGTTCTGAAAGTTTTATCAGCCATTCCCGCTAGTGGATCATCCTTTTCCGTTGTCGCAAGGGCACAGGTGTTCGATGCAACGCATTCGCATTTACGCTAATAGGCTTTCCGTTGTCTGTCGCAGATGATGGAGACGACGATGCGCTGTCTTTTGGTGGCGATGAAGATGAAGACGACGAGGGTCATGCATCTTACCCAAATTCGTACCAGGACCAGCCAACCTCGCAAGCCTATGAACCCGAACTTGTTCAGGCCAAACCAACCGAACCACCTAAGCCTCAAGTGGCGAAGAACAAAAGTATGTTTAAGCTGTTTCACCAAGAACGCTCAGATACTTGTCTTCCCAATGCATGTACCACAACATGTGCTGATGGGCCAGCAGCTCGCCCTGTCAGTCAGCAAGCGTCATGCAGCGGTTGCACTCTTATGGTTGCCATGTGGATGCATCATAGCGTTGCTGGCTGTCCCTGTCTCATCGGCGAGGTGCTCATAGTGGCAGGGGATGGTGGCTGGTGTGTAATGGCATGATGGTCTTGTGCAAGTTGCCACCCACTCAACACAAGAATCAATGCTACCGCCACCAGCAGCCGAGGCAGTGTAACGGGGCCAGCCTGATCTGACATATCTTTATTGTCCTATAAGAAAGCATTCCATACACCATGGCAGGGTTGGACTAGCTGACATCACCGACGTAATTTGCTCTGCTGCAGTCGAGTTCCCGACAACGGTTGCCGTTCAGCAAGAGCTGCCACCGCACCCAGAACAGGAGCAACAGGCGCTCGATGGCAAAGCTGAGGTTTCTGGTGCAGCCAGAGGCAACCGTGACCGGGATGCGCGTCGAAATCAGGGAGGAAATCAGGGAGGACGCCATTACATTGCGAACGGCTTTCGGAACACAAACATGGATGGCCGTATGCATCACATGGCAAACAATTTTGGCAGGGGCATGCCTCATCCCATGCGACCGGACTTTTCACCCTTTGGACATGGCGGCGGACCTATGATGATGGGCTCAGGCCCACCAAACATGCATGGCCCACCCATGGGCATGCACCCAGGTCCCCAGCACCACCACCCTCCCCCGCGCCCACCTGCACACCATGGTGGAGGGCCAGGGCACCTTCCGGCGCCCCCACCCATGCTGCCGCAGTGGGGCGGGGCAGTTGCACCTCCTGCTGCGTTGCAGCCTCCCGGTCAGCTTCCCCCCGCACCTGTGCTGATGCCAATGCGGCCAGCCCCTCCCCCGATCGGCCTTCCCGGCATGTCCGGCAGCGCCCACACGATCCCGCCAAATCTCACCCTATCGTCGCCCTCGCGCCCGCAAATGGCCACCTCGGGCGGCATCGGCGCAGGTATGAGTGGCGCGGCGAAGAAGTCGCTGCTTCGTTCCATGATGGAGGATGTCCCAAAGGCAGCCTTTAATCAGCAGCAGACAGAGCAGTTGCGGGCCACCCCCAGTGTCTCAATGGCCCCATCCAGCATAATGAATCGCGCGCCTCCAGTGCCCGTGCGTAAGCGCCCCACCGCCGGCTTGGGAAGCTCTCTCTTGAGCACTGCCAGCTACGACGTCTTGAAGCCACAGGCGCCTGTCCCACAAGCCTCGTCGTGGGTGCGGCCACAGCTGGCAGCTGCCTTAGAGCCCATGGACGGTGTGTTGATCCTCATTCAGCTATCGAAATTCATGTGTATAACGTGCAGCTGCAACATGGACCCTGTTCTTATTTTCATATCACATGCACCGCAGCTAGAGCGAAAAGCTCCTATCGCTATCCCAATACCTGTCCGATACACTCATAACTCTTGCTTCGTGCAATCTTGGGGCATTGGCATGATAACCGTGCTTTCTGTTCCTGTTATTGCTGTCAAAGCAATGTGTGTTGAGTGGCGCCCATTTGTCCTCCCACCTGATGACATTTACGAACACTCTCCCGCTCTTTTGATGCCCCTTCATCCGCTGCAGCGTATGTTAAGCAACATCTATTCTACGGTTTTGTTGCTGGCCATGGCCTTTCGTGTCACAAGTTCGTCTTCTGGGCCGTTCGGGGTGTCCAAGTATCTTCGCCACTTCTGGCAGCTCTGTCTGCAACATTGTGCTCCTCAGAATGCCACATTTATCCATGCTTTGCAGTATTGTCACATGGCCAGCATAAAAGTGCAGCTGCTTATAGAATGTTTAAGCATGTTTTTGCCAATATATGTATTGATGCAGCATTGTGTTTCAAAGATCGCTCGCATAAATATGAATCATCAAGCTCCACAATTGCCATCATGATTTGGTTGATGTTTGATAAGCCTTCATAGCTCAGCTGGTCAACCGCCATCACCACACGGGCAAATTGTTGTATTCTCCCTCAGGTGTTCCGCTTACTCATCTGATGCCTTATTGGTAATGTTCAAGTTGCTGCTTTGTGGTAGCGACATGCACTGTATCACTGTTAATTCTTTGAATAACTATGTTCCCGAGAAAACGAGCATTTGAACGATGCCCATGAAGGCGCACTGAATGTGAAAAAAAACATCGAGACATTCACTAGCAAGCATGATGACATGTATTTTTGCACAGCACTACCGACAGGTCAAAGGTATACGGATTTTGGTGTATAGCAGTTGTACACCTGGCGTTACAGTCTGAATGTCAGTATGTACATAGTTAGCAGTGATATGGTTAGGCGATACGTACATGGGTGCATTTGCGTAATTGACTGTACACAGACCTGCCGTCTGTATATTTGCCTCTCATGGCGTCTTCATCGCTGCAGCGTCAAATTAAACGTTGTGGATGTTTGTTTTTTAGGATTTCGTCGCTCGGGTTTGTGCACAGGCATGGGCACGTTCATTTGAGGGGAGACATGCATGAATAAGTCCATTGCCTGTGCGACCGTCCGTGTTTGGTCAACAATAACGTAGTGTTCGCTCTCTTTTCCACACATTGTGTTTGACCTAGTCTCGTTGCCCTCCGTTACGACTTGTACCTTGAGATGTTGAAGTTGCTGTGATGACTATCTTGAAAGTATGGGGCTGCCTGGGATAACAACTAGGGATCTGGCTGTTGAAATCACTGGTGCTTCCGTGGAAGGACTGCGTTCTCCCTGGCTGCGTGGACAGACAGGTAGCGCTGGCATGACTGCAGGTATTTCAGGATTGCCCACAGGCGCATTTTTTCATAACTAATTGGAAGAACTTGTATGTATGTCTCAAGGTCGTGTCTGTTGAACGAGAGTGGCGCAACGCATGTCTGACAACGTATTGCTGTGGTATTGAAGAGACAGATGCAACTGTTTAGCAAGGTAGCATCTTGTCAGCTGAGCACATGTATTTGTGGTTTGCTTCGTCTGTATGTTTGCATTTCAGGATCTGTCGAAATTGCATTGTGGAAATGTTCTTTTGTAGTGAAGTAGCACCAGCAATTTGACGAATTCTGACTGGCGATACGAATCTCTGCATTTATGCGCGCGCTTCAACTTACTACTGCTCGGACAAGGAAACTATTCTGCTTGTTTCGAAACATGGAGCATATGTTGGCGCATGCCTGTGCTACCCAATGGTTACGACATGTTGTCCTGGCAGCTTTGGCAGATAGTGGGTGACAAGTACCTTGGTAGGAATCGAGCACTTCGCGAATACACTCTTGTATGTTGATTCTGGGTTTGTGGGTTTCGTTGTTTGCTGGTGCTGGCCGTTTACTATCGACCAGAAATCCTAGTGTGGCAGCTGCCCCGAAGTGGACCTCGTCAACGAGTAATACAGAAAAGTCATGCTGTAGCTTATGATGTTGAGGGTAGCGTAGTTGCAAATTAGTGAGTGTGATCTGGGATCATCCCATCCAAGTGACCGCTTGCTGAGTTGCTGGCCACATTGGTTTCGTCAGACTGTGCCAATTTCATGGCAGTGTGTGTCACTTTCACTTCAGCAAATTGCATGTGCATCCGAGTGGTCTCGTACCGTTTTCTCTGGAAGATGGATGAGGACCACTTCAACTCTTGGGTATTGCAAGCATACATGCTCGTGATGACTCTGTGTGAGCAGCAAGTGTCACTCTTTGGTCACAGCATGGGAGTTGGCGATGTAGTACTTTAACGTCATGTGCACCACAAGGAAAAGATATCAGTCCATGTGGAGAGCAGACCTAAGTATTGCCCTCAAAGCTTAAAGTCTCTGTCACCCACGTTGTTCTTCTATCACTTTGCAAGACGCTGTGCTAGTTGGGCAGCAAATGCTCTGGTTGTGTGCTGTGAGCAATAGCTCAGCAGGACCTTGAGGTGTCTCCGCGGTATCCCACCTGC
This sequence comes from Nuphar pumila, assembly GCF_984573655.1. Classification (NCBI taxonomy): domain Eukaryota; kingdom Viridiplantae; phylum Streptophyta; class Magnoliopsida; order Nymphaeales; family Nymphaeaceae; genus Nuphar; species Nuphar pumila. Next base: position 19,453 of record NW_028323340.1, on the reverse strand, counting down.
AGGCCTTTCAGCCACCCCGCAGCCCTCACAAATGACGGCCCTGCCCAAGCCCCCGTCGCCGTTGCGAAAGCCAATGATCTCAACGTTGCCACAGCCCTCGGCGGACCTCAACCCCATTCCCAAGGCGTCCAAGTGGATCAACCCGGATCTGGCAAAGGGGCATGTCAGCCTCGCCCATGGGATGGCGATTCCCAGCAGCACGGCCAGCATGACAGCGCAGGCAGCGGCACGCCCTGCACCAGCACAAAAGTCCGAGGAGGATGAGCTGGTGCGCTGATGTCTCCTGCATAGCACATGTTCCGTATTCGGGTTGGTTCCGTGGAGCTTGTCAGTACATCTTCATTTCCCATGTTCCTGTCACAAGTTTGGCGCACCATGTCACCATGTCTGCTTTGTGCACCTCCTGCGCAAACCTGCGTGCCTCCAAGGTGATTTGGCTACTCGCATCAAGGGGTAAAATCAGCTGATCATTGCAAGAGGCTATGTAAACTGCATGTCGTCGTCGTAGCCGTAAGTATTGAATGACTTGTATGAATCGTCATCCCAATGGTAGGGATTGTATGATGGGTTATATGGAGACTTCACGAGCTTCTGGACTTAAAATGTTGTCCCCGCACCATTCCTGGGAATTTGGCTGCACAAATTTGCCAGCCCAGTTGACATGGCATCCTCTTCAATGGGTCAATTGTGCTGAACAGCAGTAAGTTTGCAGGCAAGGATGCGAATGGAGCTTGAGGAGGAGAAACGGGAACTAGCAAGGAAGCAGGAGGAAGCTGCAAAGCAGCTGGAGGAGTTGAACCGGCAAAAGCAGGTACAGCTCGTACAGCAGACGCTGGTGCAGCACATTGCGGAGAACGTGATTGACCCCAGCTTTCGGAACCATAGCAGGAAGCGCTCTCGCGAACTGGACTATCACCCCAGACCCCACCACGACAGTGACAACGGCTACCGTGATGGATATGCAAGGTAATAGACGGATTGTCTCCTGGACTCAAAACTGATGAACTTTTCCTTTGCTTATCTTACATCAAATTGGCCGTGATAGCTGCTGTTGGAGTGGCGTGTGGATGCCAGCATGCATCGCCTGCTATGCAACAGCTCTCCGCTCGTTACAGCTTTCGGAGTGTGGACACTGGCATGTACGGTAAAGCGTACCGCACGGTAACGCCTGTGTAAATGGTGCCAGCGTGCGATAGACAGCATGGAGATGTATTGTCGATGCTCATTCCTCAATTCGAAGACTGAATAGGGTGACAAGGTTCAGTGTGCGCAGAGATGATGGAGGCCCGTACCCTGGCAATGACCGACATGAGCGTAGGGGTGGGGGTGATGATTGGGACTATGATAACGGGGATCGCGATGGTCCAATTCCCTCCAGGGACGGCTGGCACGGGGGCAGCAGGTCACGCTTGAACGGCCACGACGGCAATCATGGACGCGGGAAAGGGCCTCGTTCAGGTGGCTGGTGCGGTGCTGCACATCACAACAATCCACAATTTGCCATGTGACTGTTGCCATCTTGTATGTGCTGTGTGAGCTTGAGGTATCGCAGCATAGCATCCGATGAAAGCACCGTGCCTGCCATAATCATATCGTACCGGTGATGGTGCAGGGACGGTGATTGTTCGGGACAGTGGTCAGGCCAGAGGTTCGATGAGTATGATGGGCCACATCGGGGGGAGGGTTATGGGCCTGATCAACGACGACATGGGGGGGCGGGGAGACGCAACCAAGTGGGTGAGAGGGGCAGGCAAGGAGCTCCTCGTGGAGGCCGTGGCAATCGCGACTGGGATAGTGGCAGGGACGGGCAAGCCTGGGACGATGGCAGGCAGCCAGATGCACGGAGTGGCCGCGTCCGATCCCCTCATGGAGACAACAGGTAACTCATCCCTTCGGCTTTTACGATGCAGCTCGGTCATCACCATAGACTGCGCGAGACAATAATGTCCGTGTCAAAGAACGAGTGTCAGCGGGCCAGTGCTTTTTCTTGTTGGGACATTGCGCACCTCGTTAATGCGCAGGCACTGTGCAAATGCACATAGTATGTGTTGCTTGAAACGAGATCCGATTTGCCATGGGATCAACCACACATGACCAAGCCTAGATGTTTGCTGCCGATTTGATGCCACAGCATTTATCTCGTGACATGTATGTTGGATGTATTGTTCTGGGTTTCAGGGGGTTGAATAAGTGAACATCGTACTTCATCAATGAAGAAAGCAATCAATTAATCGGTTATCACGACACAAACGTACCACACACTGTAGGACAAGCATTTACATTACTACACTTTGGTTGAGGACGGACCATTTGATCACAGGAACAATGCACGGCAGGCCCCTCGCAACAGCGGATATGACGACAGCGCCGAATGGAACGCGCAGCGTTTCACAAACAATAGAGGAGCGCCGCGCTTCACAGAACCACAGCAGGACCGTCCAAGCAAGCATCAAGGCAAAGTGCGCGATGCCGAAAAACGCAACGACCCCAACGAGCATCACAACGACGAACGGATGCGACGCGACGAGGCGGTGGCACCTCCTTCCCCCCCCCCGCCCCGTGAGAGCAACGTGGATCGGCAAGAAAGGTCTTGGGGCCAGAAGGAACATGCACGTGATTCAGGCGGGAACGGAAAGCAGGCACGTAAAATAACAAAACGTGATGCGAGCCCAGAGCCGCCGCGCGCAGCCAAAGCGCTGCGCGAGGTAAAGATGGAACAGTCTGACGATGGCAGGAACGGTAACGAGGCGGCAATGGAAGCCATCCGCAAGAGGGCCGAACGCTTCGGCCTGCCCCTAAACAATACGTCCATGGAGCACACTGACAAGGCCACTGCAGGTCTCGAGCCCCGGCAACAGGGCGGAGGCAAGCGACATGGGAAAAAGAACCAGTGGGTACGCTGTCCTTGGCAATTCTTCACTTGCTTCTTCCCAAGTAGTTCGTGGAGTTGCCAATGTCCATGTGGATGCAAGATTGTTGTAAAAAGATACATCATTACATCGCACAGAGAAAGAGCAAGAGCTACGGCTTAGGCCGAAAACAACCACATCAACACATTCGAAACAAAAGATACATCATCATCATTGTCATCTTAGCTTTGTTTTAATCACGTGGACGTACATTGACGGCCGGAAGAAAGACAGGCAATGCCATGTCCTTGTGCTGCTGTCAATGGTTGACAATCTAGCCTATCAGGTGCTGGGATTCTTTGTGAGCTGGCGTCATCTGTTACCATCATCGCTGGCTTGACGAGTGAGTCGGTGACCAAGTAGTTGATTCGTGAGCTGGCATGGGGAGCTATTCAAGGTCTGCCATACTGCCTGTCGTCTCAGTCTCATCTCTGTTGTGGCATGCTTCTTGAAGGTGCTTGCACAAGGCAGGGAATTCACAAGCATGGCCCGTTTGCAGGGGGGACGACGGTAAGACTACATCATCCAGGATAAGGAAACATCATCGCCTTGTAATCAATTCACTGACAAGTTGAATGGCGAGGAAGGTTATCATGCTGCTAGCCGGGACTTGTGACAAAACTTCATACTTTCTATGTGTAATGCAAGCCCTGCGACTTCTTTATGCTCTTGCGTTATTCGTAACGATGTTCTTGTGTGTATTTTTTGTCATAAACTGGGTCCCGCCTGCATTTGTTGCACTAACCAGTGCCTGCACGCGATGATGAGCACACATGGTGTCATACCATCCTTCTCCATTTTCCTAGAAGCTGTGACCTCGCGGCCTCAGGAATCCTGACAGGATGTGCAGAATTCCAACCGCCGTCGCAGCTATCTCTTGAGATAGCCAGATTCCGTGCCAAGCAATACTCCAGCTTGCCATTCCTTTTTACGTGGATCGACATGATCTCTCGACTTTTCAAAACGTCTTCGTCTGTAAGCCACTCTGAAAGAATCTGTCACTACGTGTGCCGAGATTAACAATTTCGTAGGGTTTCTAGCATTTGCTGAACGAAACGACATGCTGAGACCATCATGTCAGCCGAATTTCTAGACTTCTTGCGCTGCAATGGCGCGATTATACATCCAGCCTTGGACCTTTTTGGAAGGACTTCGGATACGGAACGAGGGGTCTTCGCTCGTGCAGACATCAGCGAGGGCGAACAGCTTATTCTCTTGCCTCGATCCCTATGCATCTCAGTGGAACAAAGTTCTCAGGTAAATGTGCATTGTCTCCGCGGGGGTGATATAAAGCAGGTGCTGTAAAGCAAGTTCCTTTGTGTCTGTACGTGCAGTCCATTGGCAACCATCGATCGGAGTCCAGCGGCATGGATGTTTCATCAGTTTCTCCGAGATGCGTGACATGTCTCGGCCCCATAACAAACGGTTGCCAACTGCTTTGCGGCCAGGGATTACAAACAAAAAGCCCCGCTCTCGCATTAGTGCCTCGTTCAAGCAACCAAAATACGCCACCCGAGAGAGCGGGGGCAAGATAGCCATGGCGGATCTCCCTCAATCTCTTTCGAGCATATGATTTGCAGGCGGACGCTACCGCGGCTTTTTCCAAACTGTTGATCCGGCAATCAAGCTGCCTGGCCCAGATCCTGGGATGCCATGCCCGTCATCCGCTTCTGTTCTGACGCCACCTGATGGCAGCAGACCCAGTTGCAGGTTGCTGCTGCAGATTCTGCTTGCTTCGCTATCAAATTGATCAGGCATCAATGAGAGACGAACGGGTCAATGTGAGCACTGACTTATGCTTACGCCATGGTTGCAGGGAGATGAGGCGGCACAGTTTCTAAAGGGTTCTCACCCATCCCTGACCCCTTTCCTCGCTACCGTCCTCCTCCTATTGCACCACAAACAAAACCCACGGTCGTTTTTTGCCCCTTACTTTGCAGACCTTCCACAGACATGTGATTGTCTACTGATGTGGAAGGACGTGCACAGAGCTTGGCTGAAAGGAACAGCCATCTTCGAGTCGGGCCGCTACGTGATCGACGAATACAAGAAAGTCAAACTCATCATGAAAAGCCATCCTGAATTTTGGCCTGTATGCTCGATACAAGATTTCAAATGGTAAGACTCCTTAGCTGACTGTCGCTTCCAATGTTCATTGCAAGGATGACGTAGAAATCAATGAGAACTCTTTCAGTGTGCATCTTCGTGCATCCAATCACCAACTTTGAGGCAGGTTCTTTCTTGTGTGTATGAGCAGTGGCTCTCCCATGTATGGAGTATCCTCGCCCACCCACCCGCTTACCTTCTTTGTTTGAGTATGCGGTGCCACAATGTAACACCTCGGGGCCGAGAAGGCCATTTATCACAGCTGACGTTATAACCTCTAGCTACATCGGGCACTGTACTGATATAATCTCAACTTCGGCAACACCGTCTAACAGATCGGCATGGAGCCTTACCAGCATTCCACGCGCGACGTGCATGTCATTCTTTCCCAAAAATCGTGTATTTCTAGGCAACTGAACCCAAACATCACTCTGCCTGGCGAAACACCGGCGCATGCACATAATGGCAATCAGGAACCTCTTCCCATCCTTCATGCCACAGTCATTCGCCCACAAACATCAGAACAATGTCTGCACTGCACTGTCTTCTTACAAGTGCGTTTGGTTCAGGGCAGCTGCCATGGTGCAGTCTCGTGCCTTTCATATGGAGAAGACGAACCACATAACACGCGAGACGACAGAAGAGCAAGACGTGTTTCTCCTTCCAGGCATAGACATGATCAACCACCACTGCATACCCGCATGCCGGCACACGAGCTTGCACAAAAGTTTCGACAAAATGTCTGTGGACGTTGACGGCAAGCTTGTCACGTTTCAAGGGTACTTCAGCATGATGGCAGGTAATGAGTCATCTCCAGGATATGCTGCTGCAATGTTGTGATAATTATGCCTCAGTAGCAGCAGGCCTGGTGGCCCAGCACCACGTCCATGATCCAAGGAGGAGGCTGCGATGTGTTATCCTAACATTAACGCATGGCAGCTCCGAGGGTGATCGACTGGGAGGGATTTTGGGACCCTAGTATTCTTGTATTTTTCCGGTTGTCTGTATCTCCATCCGTCAGACATCGAGGGGCCTTCATCCACGCCTATCGGGGTCCCATGCATATCAACAGCTTTTGCATTTCTTGGGATAAGCTCAAAGCACACTAGACATGGACTGAAATTATCGAAGGTGACGAGCCATAAGTTCAACATCCTGCGACCGTTGCTAGAAGCCAACCATCTATGAACCGCCCCCCCCTCAGCACTTCCACATGGTGTAAAAGCAAGTCCTTTGCCTTGCAGAAAAGGCCATAAAAAAAGGTGAGGAGATTTTCCACAGTTACGGTGATCTGAGCAGTGGCCAGCTTCTTCAGCTGTATGGCTTTGTTCACTGGCTTGAGCCATCCAAGTCGAGGCTGGTCAACCCCTCCGAGTTTGCGTTGGTACCGTGGACAACAGTGTGCCAATCCGTGCAGAAGGCCTTGGATGGAACCGTCCCCAAACCCGACGAGCTTATCGCATCTCGGACACCATTCCTCGCTGACATGGCCGTCATTCCAGCCGACACTGCCTCACAGCAAGCCGCCTGTTTTGTCATCACTCATTCTGACCCCCTTCCCAACAACCTTCTAGTGGTCCTCCAGGTGCTCTTCCTCCGCAAATGCTGAGTTGAGCCGAATGACTCGACATATTGTCGAAATCGGTTCTTCAGGAAGCAGGGCAATTCCCAAAATTTCATCTATCTAATAACACTTTAGAGGTACTGTCGAATCGCGCCTCGATGTTTTGACAGCTCTGAGCTGCAGTCTACCATGCACAACCTCATGCATTAGACATCAGACGGAGCATAGGCGATTGAAGTGCTCGAGTATGAGTGTGCAGGCCCTGTTAATGGAGAGCGAGGAGTTTCAGGAGTTGCATGCAGTGACAGACTCACAGGAGCGTCATGCCATCTTGTCCGTTCTGGGCAAGACGCTTCTGGTTGACCCCGACATGCGTCGCTTTGCTGGTGTGGTTTATGACGTACTGGCAGCAGCTCTGACAGCGTACGCTTCCTCGTTCACGCATGCTCGGAGCGTTTATCACTGTGCTCTGTTCATGGAAGTGCGTTCTTTCTCGAGAAAATGTGACGATGATTGCATGCACACGATTGGTCCACGCCATTTGATACGCTTCGCAGGTACTCGGCGAAGAGAATATTTCTGTCTTATAGACGCCTGGAGCCCCAAGGGTCGAGCGTTAAAACTAGATCAAGTGCTGGCCCTGGCGCGAGCGTACCTGCGTTCGAACCAATGACCAGCGGCTTGTATGCAGTTGCCTTGAGCGGTATCCTTCCACACTCGCCGCCGACGAACGCACATTGGATAGCTGTGTGCGGGTCAAGCAGTCTGGGACGCTGCGTACGATGCGGGATCTGTTTCGGTACCAGAACGCCACCCTCGTGCAAATGTCTGAAAAATACGTCATTCGGCACGCCTTGGAAACTTGCATGTCTCAGATGCAGAAATACCGCAAGAGAAAGTCAAGACATTCTGAGTTTAGGCGTGGCTTCTGATGTTTTGTTTGAATATTTGAAATCGCACGTTTTCGAGAGATAGTACCAGCGACAGGCACGCAATAGTATTGCCAATACTCACGGCTTGTATGACACACGCAACGAAGCATTCATGCCGCGTTGCCGTACATTCATGTGAAGTGGGCACGAATATGTTGGGGACGCATCCTTTAGTTACCCCAGTGTGTGTTCCTTGGGGTCCATTCGAGGAAGTGCCAAATGCAAGTGCATGTGTTTTGAGCATGCCTCTGTTTCGATGTCACTGTTTGCAGCAAATCAATCTGTAATGTTTCATGGTGATTCCTATTTAGTCGCATTGGTGAGATGGTGTCCGTCCTCCATCAACCTTGTGAATCGAATTCGTTAATCGGATTCGTGGAGACATTGTACAAGCTGCTGGGCAACGCCGTTGACAGCACAGCCAATGTTGATCATGTAGTTGATGAAATATGTAGCCGGGTCACTCAAGTAGCCTGCTCACCAGCAGGGCTGCACGAATTTCTTGCCATTCTCGGAACATGCCACGAGATTGATGTCACCACCAGAAGCAATGCACACCTGGACGGCGTTTGTAGAGTTCATACCGCTATAGGTGAAGCTCTAGGATCCGTCTCCCGCATTCTGGCGGGGTGTCAGTCTGAAGAAGAAGCACGTGATACTGCATGGAGTGCCTGGGACAGGGTTGTGAGGGGAGCACCAAGCGCGTTTCATCGTGTGTTGCAAGCTTCGTGGCTGGAAGCAGCGGGGTCGGAACGCTTCTTAGTATACGCGGAAGCTATCAAGGTCCAACTCAAGCACATCACATCTTGCATCATCAGTCTATTGCAGAATGTGTTTCGCCACCATGCAGCAAGTGCTCAGGCTTGCAACCAGGTCACCAGCATCTGCTCACTGTGGGCTGAGATCTTGTTGGACATGGGAGTCAGAGCAGTTTACCTCGCCAATTCCCCAGCCAACGAAATCCCTCAAGAGATACGGAGTTTTGGAATGATCAACTCGATATGGACACATCTGCTGAAGCTCTTAGCAGACTGCCCTGATCCGGCAAGAGAGGCCCTGTGCCAGACATACCAAGCCGTCTTTGTTGCAGCCTGGAATCAGCTTCAGGTGGGGACTCTTCAAGTTACTTTCGCCAAGCGCAGTTGCTGGTTGTCTTCTATCGTTCAGTGCTGCATTCCTGCGGCATAGTGGGCAGAAGCCCTTGCCCTATAACCCAGAACATGTGAGCAAGAGCTCGAAAGCAGTCAGGTTCCTGGACATGTGGGGATATAGAATCACTTTGCGAGCAGGGCATGACTAGACTCAGTGGCTTGGCTACATACCCTCTCATGAGCCGTGGATCTACTGGCATCAAGTACTTGTATATGTGCACGTACCCCAGCATTTCATGTGTAGAATAGTATTGCAATGTTCATGAGTAACAGCCAACGAGGGCGGGTGGTTTGTTAAGTGCAAGTGTGTGGCAGTTTGGACATGCGACTGACTATGCAGGAGGACATAGACCGCTTGCTAGGAAGTGGCAGGGGGTACGAGAGGCACCTCAAGCTGTCGCGCTTCTGGCTGCAAAGCGCGTCCAAGGTGCTGTCAGCACTGCCTAGCTGTTGTAGTGGCGAGGAGGTCATAGATGGCGTGTGGTACACAGTCCTCAGCCTCCATGCATGTGCTTGGCAGCCATCACGACAGCCGTCTTCTGACTCACAGCAGCACACACTTGGTGATGCCGTGCGCAGTGGTGTGCACAAGTTCATCCTGCCGCGGCTTGCATTATGTGGCTTAACCGCGCTTCAGAACGCCCCCCGAACACGCATGGCCAGCCTCATTTCGGAACTCTTGAGGTGTGCTTCAACCAATACATAGCATGGCAGCACATCTCTTTTCTTGTCGTTGTTTGCTGAGCTTGAGGTTTTAAGACATTACAAATCCGCAATGGCTGCCACACGCTACATACTTTTATCCTTCATGACAACCGGACCACTGTGTTGAGCACTTGTCTCACAAATGGGTGAGCGTAGTGCGTGCTGTCATTTCATGCTGTTGAAAAGCAAGAACAAGGCCTCCACATCACCTCAAATTTGCACCGAATTCCACGCATAAAGGATGTTGATGAAAGTGGGGTTTTCAGCATGAAGACCCACAAGAGCGAAAGGGTCAATCATGTGGGTGATCCCAGAATTTGGCCAGTCTGCATCAACATTGACATAGTGGCACGAGCGTCAACAAATCTTGCATCCACGAGCATCTATCAATTCAAGTAGGTGTGTGCGCATCATGCACGTAATGGGAGGGTGGTCTCAGGTTGCATTTCTCGAAGACAGACAGAAGACAGAGATGAGCATGCAGGCCACAAAGTGTAGCAAAGAGGGTCCTGGCGCACACGTTCACAAAGTACCTGGTAGCGGCAGCAGGTCAGGACACAGAGGTTGTACAAAGTGGCAACAACCCCACCAGCACAACCGGCGAAGCCATTCGCTGCGGGTGCATCACCACTCTGTCTACCGTCCTGCAGCACGCAGGCAGCTGGCACGCCACCCTGCATGATACCATCACTACAACGAGCGCGTTTGAGGGCCTGCTGCATTCCGTGATGGCATTCTCCCCTTTGTCCAAGCTGCGCCTGCGCATGCAACTCCCCAGCAAACTCGCTGCAGACATCCATTGCTACCTGCACGTGCTTTCCTGCCAATCGCATGGAGATGGCGCAGCCGCAGGATCGCTCACCATGAATAATGTGGCCGCTCCACACCATGGAAGCCGCCGTCAGCCGCTTGAAGCTGCTCTTTACGCCGTCGCTGACGCTGCAGGCTGCCCAGACCCCTTCATGCAGTCGACTCTGAAGGCGCTGTTGACGCGGGTGTGCAGCATTCAGCAGACGGAGGGCCACACGCAGCCTGGCCACGCGTTAGCCAACGCGATCACGCAGCTTTTGCTCAGCACCTGCGTGCGAGAGTGTGGCAATGCTGTGCTTCACGCGCTCGGCCCAGTCTCGCACATCGCACGCTGCCTCGCTGCGGCGCGCACGCTGTGCTCCGCGGTTGCGTCTCAAGGCTCGGAAGCGACATGCTTGCTTTGGCAGCAGGTGACTGGGCACCCTGCAGTTGTTGCAGACCCGCGTCGGTGTCTTTGCGCAGCTGTGTGCATCGCTGTTGCCCCTCGCAGTACAATCGTTCCAAGCACCAGTCACTCGCAGCTGCTTGCAGACGCTGTGCACGCCGCACAGCAGCTGTGGAAGCTGCTTGCTCAAGGGCAGGGTACACCGATGCCCGCGTGCCGCGCTCTTCTCGACCGCCACCTCAGCGCTGTGCTCTTGTTGTTGTGCAGCTTGTTTGAGACGCTGCAACTGGAGCCAGGCAATGGCTCCTCACCTGCTGCCGCCTGTAACCGCCGCAAGCCGTTGCTCGGCGAGCACAGCACCAGGCAGGACGTCTTTGATGTTGTGCATGCTGTGTTTTGCACCACTTGCAATGCGAGCTTGCCGGGGCAACCCTGCACCGGCATGCTCGCTCTGCCTGCTGGGATGCTCCTTGAACAGGTTCGCCCCCTGCCTTGCTCGAACATCAGCCCCTGCTGCGACCGCTGCCAGATGTAGCATCGCTGCAGTTACGGCTGCATCCCAACATCTGAGGAGCATCCCTCATTCAACACGAAGTTGCACCTCTGGTTGAGTAACCACTCTTTAGCGTGGTCCGCACTGAGGATGTAGAATCATTAGCTGTCAGTACACGCACATCACTCCGACGTCTATGCTTCAACATCTGCATTGTTCAGGTTGTTCGGTTTGACAGATTGACAAAATGCTAGACGGATTTTTGTGCGAGGTACCAGGCATGCATGTCTTATCTCCTCACAGTTGTGTTCTATCGCATGGCCACATGGTCAAACCTGCACGATCTGGCGGGTCGCACTGCGTGGAAAAGCTGCATGGAATCGGTACAGAATCATTCATCTGAGTCCTGCGCGTGTAGGTGGTGGATCTGTGCGGCAGTGGGCAGCAGGTCAAGGCGCTGGAGGATGCTCTGCGCAAAGCCTCGTCTGTGGCAGGCATGGAGAGCACCTGTGCCTCGCTGTTCACCTGCCTTGTGTGGCATGGTGCGACTGTTTCGTCTTTTGCAGCAGCGCAGGACATCTGGCATGGCTGTCTGGCCACCACCAGCCTGCCAGCATTTGCAAGCACCATGCAGTCGTTTGCACAGTATTGCCGCATTTGCCCCTCGCCGGACTTTACCTCTCTTGTCCCTGCGTCTCTCCTGCACCCTCTGGCAAGAACAGCGTCTGACGCAAGTACACGGAGAGATGTGGGTGCCGATCATTCCCTATTCACGCGGATTCTTGCTCAAGCTCAAGCGCTCAGGGGTGGAGATGCACAAGCGCACGCGTATTTCATGGATGCTGATGTCGATGTCCTGATGAGCTCCACTACGTGTACGCCGAGTGCTGATCATTACCGCTGTGAATCAATTGCGTCGTCGTTGGACCTTCAATCTGCGCTTGCTGAGGTGGGCGCCTTGGCTACCTCTGGAGGTTCTGCGTTGCCACAAAATGCAACCAGCCTCCTCCGGGACGCCCTGCGCTTGATCGAGCTCGCCGCTGATTGCGTCCACGACCCTGAAGTGCTTAAACGGATGCGAGACTCGCGTCAGAGCGTGCAGGATCTGTTGCTTCACGTCTCACGAGTTTCATCATATAGCTTGCGCATCGGCAAGTGTATCTCGAGATAGGAATTAGGGGGGCGTCGCAAGCCTTGCGGCAAGGTACACCCTTGCACCGATGCACCAGAACGTGGCTAGACAGTAGCATCTAGATCTGCAGTTCCTATCTATCGAGGTCATTAGGCAAAGTTGTACAGGATTTAAGCATCTGTAATCATGCTTTATCGTGTGTGGGCGGCCTGATAACAAAGAGCTCTCTAGGCAGCCTTCCAGACGACGTGAAGCTGCAACTATACATGGAGTGTTTTTCCGAGGCATGAAGTATGCGTTGTGTATCACAAGCCATGAGGCTCATGTTCGCGGAGTGAGATGGCTTGAACAGCGGCGGCAATCCTCCGCACGACATGCGCTTATCAGTTACGATGTCGGAGACATAGTGGACCTCCAGTGCAGCCGTCTTGGACACGGTGGCAAGGGAATATGTCTTCTGGGAGACTCGGAACTGGTGGTGTTGTGTCAAGGAGCGCTGCCTGGTGAGGCAATGACAGCCGAGATACTGAAGGTACCATCGGAACCCTAAGCACCAATGATGCTTCGCACCTTTTCCTGGTTTCACGGTGACATGTTACTTGAAATGTTGTTAGGCGCCTCAATCATGCATTTGGCAATAAAGTATCACTCAGCTCCGACGTTTTTCCAGCCAGTACTACATTTATGGCACTGAGTGCTCACTACTGTGCACAGGTTCAACCAACATACGTGGAGGCCAAAAAGGTTGCAGTTTCTAGGCAACATGATGGCGCCGTGGAGCCACCATGTCCATACACGGAAGCTTGCGGGGGCTGCACCCTCCAGGCCCTTGCCTACGAGTTCCAGCTGACATACAAGCGGGAGCGCCTGGTTCTGCAGCTGCACAACGCCGTTGGCTTCTCCGATGCTGAGGCGATTGTGCAAGAGGCAATTGGTTGCACCGAGCCATACGGGTATGTGTGTGCACGTTGCGCGTCAGGTTGCCAGAGAAATCCTGTACACATACGTGTGGGGAAGCGTGTAGCAGTGATGAGATGGCAATAGAAGACCCATTTATTTCTTCCTTTGTCCTATCAGTAATATGCACTGTTTCCGGGTACTATTGCATCCAAACGCACATTGGAAAGTCTAACAATTTTCTCAGCAACACTGTTTCCGGGTACTATTGCATCCAAACGCACATTGGAAAGTCTATAAACTTTATCAGCAACTTCGTTTGGCTGGCTCACGAGGGCTGGCTGGGGGCTAACTTGGTATGCACCAGAATTTGCGATTGGAGGCTCCTTGGCATATGTCACATGTTTGTGTGAGTGTGCAGCCTCCTCGAACAGCGACGCCAATGAGTGGGTGCTGAACGTGTTGCCATTGTTTCGCCATCTGTGTTATCCAAGTGCGGCCGTGTGTTCGCATGGGTCAATCAATGCTGATGATGCCAGTGTGGCAATTGTGAGTGCTGGTGTAGTTAACGAACAAGTGTAAAAACTGGTGACATGACGTTGCGATTGCAGATATCGTAACAGGACGACATTCCAGTACCACTTAAATGAGCAAGGCGGCTGCTTAGGGCTATCCATGGCCAGCAGCAACAAGGTTCTGCCGGTCCAAGCCTGCCTATTGCAGTCGAGTGCGGCCAACCTCATACTGCAGGCCCTCGAGCAGATCATATCAAAGGCGAAGCTGACGCCATATCGATCGTCCAGCAACCGAGGGTTTCTGAAGCGCGTTGGAATACGCGAAGGCACGGCCAGCCTGGCAGGAACCGTAGGAGCCATCACGCCTGGTGGCTTCGCTACTCCACTGTCACCCAGTGGAATGATGAGTTTTCAGCAGGACTCCACACCATCGCCCACTGGCTCAGCAGCAGCTGGGATGCAGCTCGACGCTGCCCAGCCGATCAACACACCTTCATTTCTCGTGAACATTGTGACATCATCGGCTGGCTCCAGGGCAGAGCAAGCTGCTTTGCAGCAAATAGCCAAGGAGCTCGTTGCATCGCAAGCTGCTGTTCATAGCATTGTACAGAGCATACACACAAGTCGCAACTCTGCTGCGCCTTCCTCCTCCCTCAATGTCTTGCACGGGCAGAGCCACGTCCTTTGTCGAATCGGCAGTCTCGCATTCCGAGTCTCGGCTGAGTCTTTCTTCCAGATTAACAGCCGGCAGGCGGAGAAGCTCTTCAATACAGTCCTTGAACAAGCACAACTTCGACCCACTGATACTGTGCTTGATCTGTACTGTGGCACTGGAGCTATTGCTTTGTGGCTGGCGCGTCATTGCCAGAAAGTCACAGGCTTTGAGGTTACTGATGCAGCTGTGCACGACGCTCAAACTAATGCGCTCCTCAACAACATCGACAACGTCGAATTCCATCAAGGCGACCTGTCGCAAGTCGGCAAGAAGATCGGCACACATGTGCCCCATCCAGACGTCGTTGTTGTTGACCCAGCTCGGGCTGGCCTGTCCCGCAACCTTGTTGAGTTTTTGAGAGAGTGCGGCCCAAGACGTGTTGTCTATGTCAGCTGCAACCCTCAAACGCTCTGTCGGGACCTGAAGCTGCTATGTGATGCTGAGGGGGGCGGGCGGCCGTTTACATTGCGGTCGATTGTACCTGTTGACATGTTTCCTCAGACAGATCATATAGAAGCGGTTGGTCTTCTAGACTCCGTGGTGTAATATTTGGCTTTGATAGCAGCCCGCCCGAAGTGTTTGCTGGGATTAAAATGCATTTTACGCATCAAGGAGACGCTGCAAAGTCTATTTATCTCAACCTAACAACACCATATTGGTTGTGGTGCCAGTCTCTCTGGGTTACTGGATTCATGCCAGCGGTGAAGGTCAGTATCACAACTACATATGGTGCAGCATCACCAACGTCATTGGTGATGCGTGGGTCACAATGAGAGTTTATGAACGGGAGGCCTCGTTGACAGATATTATGCTGATGGCTTCAGGTGGGTCACTTCCGCAGCAACGCCAGCAATCACAGTTCATCGAGATCCAGAAGTGGCCTGCAAGACCTGCAACATCTACGGTTGTAATGCATGTGAAGTATACACTCATCACAGTTTGTATCATCTAACATGCCCAACCAGTCAGCAGCAGGCTCACAGTTGCGTGAATACCCACTGCAAATGGGTGATCCTCCAGCGTGCTTGGTGGAACGGCACTTTCGTGGTAGCCTGATTAGATCACCACCACCATGTGTCACTCTTTTCAGCCTTCACAGGCTCCAGCCCCCTCAGTCGAAGTTGAACTTTGTTTTTGAGACACTTGGTGATCTCGCCGCCATCTGGTTCCGAATCAAACTCGCCCCAGACTTGGTACTCCTCTATCGTGTTGGTGATCTGACACCGCTTGAAAACCTGGAAATGAGCCAAAATGCATCATCAATATGACTGGTCTACAAGGAGAACAACCTAAACACGCCCGTCAATTGCAGATTCACGGGCCGTAACATATTCCAGCAACTGCTGGAACCTATGACTATCGATGACCTATGACTATCGAAATCAATGCCTACTGTCGTTTTATGGAGCTACTCAAGCTCCCGACACGTTCAAGACACTCTGCTGCTGCAGCTGGAACCCGAGGCAACTTGAAGATGTGCTGACCACCATCACAGAGTGTTTGGGATAACCAAGCCCAGCGGCACACAGCACATTTGGGATGCATATGACAGGGATTAGCTGACGCTACGTCAGCTGCACTATCAAGGCAGCAACGATGGACAGGAAGATGCTGCGACATCGAACAAAGGAAGGCAATCCTGCACGCAATGCTGATGGACCACATCAATGGCAAAGACTCGGAGATGATGGACCTCATGGCCTCTCACATGTTGGTACATACCTGCCATTTGCCGCCGTATGAAAGTCTCATTGCACCCATGATGGGGTAGAAAGAGCCAGCAAAGTATAATAGCCGGAAGTGGTACACTGCCAGGAAGCTGGCATCAAATGCCAAGCGCTCCGCTCGCCCTCGGACCCCCATGACACCGTTTGCAGACTGCACATCCTTCAATACGGGGTTGGCCAGCACCAGGGCCTTCCCGGCCTCCTCCGCAGCATTCACCTGCACGCTCCCCAAAATATTCATCCCTACTCATTGACAGCAGATCGGAGCTCGGTGAAACAACTTGACCAATTTTCCGTAGTGCTGACCACAGGACTATGTAGCCATGTCGAGCGTCTTGAAGTTAAGCAGCCAAAAAACCATGATGCAAACACCCGAAAATGCTTGATGGCTTTGACGGTGGCCAACCATTCGATGACATCGAAAACTGTGCCGGTATATGGATCGTGCATTTCCATTCGATAGCAGCCCTCTATTTCATGATATGGGTCAGTAATCAGAAGATCTCGGGCAGCCGGAAGAAGGAATGTTGCTGCCTTGGCGGCAATCAGGAATGGACAAGGCGTACCATGTCCAACAGGTTGGTCATTATCATGCCTCCCACGATGTTCTGCGGACAGAGCAGCAGATAAACGTCTGACTCGTCAATTTCAGCGGCGCCAACTTCCCCAAAGGTGACAAAATTCGCGACGTCTCCCCAGTCCATGACCCGCATGATTCGGGACACTCCATTTAGAGACAGTGGAAGCGCTTGGAAGACTCCCTCTCCCATAGAACCCTGAACGCAGATCTTGACGCGGCGGCCATCTTCTGCAATCTGAGTTGCTATCTCCCGCGCCATCTCCAGAAGAGTGCCCACCCTGCACGGCCAGGCTGTGAGCAGGCCTCGGCTGTTTTGACATGTGGACATTCACCACGCCCAACTCCGGATGGAAAGGCAGCCCCACGTTGAAAAGCCAAATGCAACGGTTCATGGTGACTGTGATTCAGGACACATACTCGCAAAGGGAAAATGCTGGCTGGCGAACGTGCCAAACAGGCATACATCCGGCAACCACATGCCAGCACAAAATGCAGTGCCCCAACTCCTGAGGTTCATATGGACATCGCATGCAGATCACCCATCCACACGGCGCAAGCTCTCAGTTGTGCTTTGTGACTCGAGGAATGCAGTATCCTGATGGTGCATCATTTGGAAAGAATTTCCATCTCAATCACTGCTCGCGCTCTACCGTCCAGAATGCTATCAATAGCTAAGCCTCCTTCCTTGCTTGCGGGAAGCAATGCATGATATCCGGGCTTGCCCATTGCCTGCGTTAGCCTCCGTATGATGTACGACTGGTAATTCTCGCCGAAGCTAACTGCTTCTATTGTCCTTTGGGGCGTGCGCTGGGAGGATGAGCGAAAACAAACAAAACAAGTACGCCAGCCCAAAAACGGCGGCGTTGACAACGGGCGAGACAGCCAGAACGGGTCTCGCGCCTAAATGGAAGGATGCAGCATCCCCCACAGGAGGACGCAACTAACGGGCCGCATGCGCGAATCCACCTGGTAGTTCTCGCCTCAGGGCATCTGGTAGCACAGACTGCATTGAAATTGACAGTTCATGAGTGGACAAGCGGCCGTGAAAGACAGGGCTGAGTGCGCATCATTCAAAGTCGAAGGGTAGCATGCTTCTCGGGTCTGTGCAATCGAATAACTGGCGGACCTGTACACGTCCATCTCGGGATTGGTTTCAGGGATGGTCACACGAACTTTCATGCGCGTCTGCTTGTCGGCCAGGGCCTTGACAACGGACTTCGAAACGTCGTTGTAGAAGAAGCGGCGCATTTCGCGGTCGTGCGGTGTGCTGTTCATGCGCGTTGGAAGTGTGGCATCCTCTGCCAGTGCCAGAGCATCGTTCTGCACTCCTGCCTACAAAATGACACATTGTTATGTAGAATGGCAAAACACAAAACTCTTTGGAGTAGACACGGCCTCTGCACTTGCTGCAATGCCTGGCGTCCCCTTTCTGCATGCATACGCCGGGAATAAGATTGGCAGTAGTCTTCAGTCTAATGTTACCGCTGGATGGGCTGAAAGCTCTGATGTGGTGTCACTGACGGAATGCACTGCAGGGATGTTACATGCATGTCAGTGATAATCTTCCATGGAACTGAAGAACGCAGGCAGCCAGGAAGCGGTATACAGCTGCTCACGATATATGAACGGCCATGCATGCTTTCAGCAAGGTACTTGACATTTGTCCCTACACATCATCATGTATTTATGTGGGGTCAGAACCGTGTAGCGCAGCGCCATGTCCGCGCGAGGTGTCAGAAGAATTTTGAGTACCAAGTCCGTCATATATCGCCATCCCTTGTTAGCAGTTCCCGTTTCCAATTCCATGTTGTACGAATCGCGCATGCGATTTTCCGATAGCACGACGGATGTCTCGTAACTGCAAAGATGCGTTATCAAGCATGGGGACATCTCTCCGCGAGAATTTATGTTACCGCTCTATGCCAAATATTTGTAATGCCGTGTGAAAATTTCACCGATCTGATGATCGTGCGCCTTGCCCTAAACCCTACGCAGCCCCTGTGTAACCCTGTACAGAGGAGAAATGGGCAGCATCATCCACAGCACATGGGCAATCGTGCACCACTATGAACGGCGTGAAAGTTTACCGATGGCTCTTCTGTTGCCCGGAGCTTCCAGGATTTCTGTGGACACTGTCGTAACCGCTGAGAAGGATGTACTGCAAATGGCAACGACGCACGAGCGCATAAACGTTTCGACATAATCGTCATGCAATTAAGAGAGCTGAAGCCAACGCGGAAAAGCACCACACGCGAAAGCGTGTTGTCCGAGTGTCGAGGAAATCTCCGATGCAATACCGGCACTCTCAACGAGATAAATGTACGCGAATGTCGATCATGCACTCTAGCAGATTTATTGGCCCGATGTCGGAATTTGCGTCGTTGTGCGTGCATCCTCTTCAGGAAAAGGCTCTGCATTGGTGATGCTGCAACAACTACGATAGGATGACAGAAGAACCTACGGCTATCTATGTTCTATCGCTCAAGTATCAGGTAGCCACATTTCGTGTCCAACCTACAACCCACACACGACGGCCGGCAGTTCCTGGAAAAGATATTGCTGAAAATGAGACCACCACAACAATTACAGATATCCACTCATTTTTGCTATTACAGCTGTTCCCTGGCTATTTGTTTGAGATCAGTCGTAGTGGTGGCATCATGCAGTCTCGCATCCTAGCCCCACGCCCAGCCTTTGTGCAGGCAAGGCCAGCAGTGTCTTCTCGTGCACAGCGGTGTCCAGCACCACAAGCCGAGCACCACCCTATGGATCCATCTGTCAATTGGCAGGCATACAAGTGCGTTTTCATACAGCGCAACGAGCACAAGCCAC